>NW_004797369.1:1154546-1187238 GCF_000002075.1 Aplysia californica
ACTGGTAGCAGTGAATTGAACTATTCACTTTTAGACAGTCTTTAGCTTTTTAGTTCCTGAGACGGATGGGGGAAAGGCCGGGGAGGGGGGATGGGGTATATTCAAGTTAAGCCCCTCCTTCTCTCTAGTCAAAATCTGATTGAAACGATCAGCCCGCCCACCCGGCACCTCCTTGCCCCACCTACACAAAAGTGTGTGTACCACCAGTGTTTGCCGGATAGTGACCACCGCCGATAAGTTAAATCCTCCAAGATCGCCTCCAGGAAATCTTCATGCCATGACATTGGACCTACGCAAAGTGGCGAATTCTGCTTTCGTTAATTTTGAGTTTTTAGAAATACATAGTGGGTGACTGGCTGATGGTTTTGTGTGGTTTACTCCTTCTTTTCTATCAAACATCTAACCTCCTTATCTATCCTACTTACTTTTTTCGTATGCTACTATCTTAGTTTTAGCAGAGGTTTTACGGCGCTCGCAACTGCATAAGGTCAAATAAGCGCCTGAGGATTAGAGGTGTTACAAGAGAGTAACACAAATAAAAAAGAAGGGGAGATAAGGACAATAGATGTTTCATAGGAAAGAAGAAGCAAACCACACCAGAGCACCCGCCAAACACCCACATGCTACTATCTAGTAACACCTTTAATACACCTACTCTCAGTTGGGATAATCACACTGAAAATTGCTATTAATTCGGAGATGCCTTATTTTAAACTGTCGAATACATTTATGATAGCGGGTGTGTTTTTTGTATCTGTGTTTGTGTGCGTGTGTGTGTGTGTGTGTGTGTGTGTGTGTGTGTGTGTGTGTGTGAGAGAGAGAGAGAGAGAGAGAGAGAGAGATGAGATGAGATCAGGAGGGGGTGCCATGCTAATAATAATGCATGTCCGTGTGCATGTTTGAATATGTGGTTTAAATAGATGATTCGTTATTTCGGACCGAGTCCCAAGAAGGATCTCTTACAATCCGTCAGCATGCAGTGCGAGTGACCAGTCACACAGGAAGGCCCGTCCCCTTCCCGATCGTACACTTTGCTTGCTTTCAACGTCTTTGAATATGACGTCATGGATTTTTACTTGTTGCGATTGGCTCGAATCAGTTTGTGTTAGTAAGCCGCCTGTATATTTATAAGGAATACGTGAACACCGAGCCACATTATTATTGCCTAATACTCACCCATTTTTGAGAGCCAATCCTCTCTGAAAGTTGATATCATAGCATTCAAAAGGCTTAGGTGCGGTCTCTTAGACAGCCACTTTGATTCTGTCCGCTGACTGATTTATTTACGCCGCTCACCGTTCCTGTTGTGATTTTATTGCCTTACTTGTGATTTCATTTGTTTTTGGCGCTTCACTGTGTTACTGATCAGTGCTTGATTTTTAATTGAAACAAGTACTGTAATGTGGTATTCAGGGGCCAATAGATAAGATTCTGTGAGAGCTGTGAGCTGTTTACATATTTCTCAGTTTTTTCCCTCCTGTTGCTCTTTTCAGCTAACTTTTACCCCTTCAGTCCTGGTTGTGAAGTTGATTTTTTTGTATTTATTTTTTGTTTTTTTAGTTTTAGTAGAGGTTTTACGGCACTCGCAACTGCATAAGGTCATATGAGCGCCATTTATTTTTTGGAAAGAAGAACGATTACTTCGGACTGAAAAGTAAACCAAACCAATAAGCTCGTGGACACGAAGATGATGATTTTACAGTCGACAAAGCCCCAAGTTTTTGCTGTTTTGGCCATAATACTCTCCACCATCCTGGCTTTTACGCCGCACGTGAATGGACAATGTCCGGCCCAGTGCCAGTGCCACGATCTGAACGGCCACTCTGTGATCTGCTCTTTGTCTGACGTGTCCAGCATCCCCAGTGGTCTGGCTGCTTCCACAGTAAGGTTGACCATCATGGGACAGGGGGCCGCAAAGTTCTCTCTGAGCAGTCTCTCGCGCGCTGACTTCAATGGCTTGGTGAACCTGGTGTCATTAAAGATCTCTTTCACCGAGTTGACCACTGTCAGTGAAGATTCCTTCATAGATCTGGTCAATCTTACGCGGATTGACTTGTCCAATAACAGAATCTCAACTATTCTCCCGAATACATTTGCAAGTCTCAGAAAACTGACACATATATTTCTGTCTAACAATCCCGGTGCCAAGATTGAAGACCGTGCTTTCTGGAACGTTCCCTCTCTCCGTGAAGTTTACCTTGGCGGCCTGGGTCTTACGGAGTTGCACCCTAATATGTTTTACAATTTGAACAGTCTCACCAAACTGGACCTGAGCGCCAACCAGCTTACCTCATTCCCCGCAGACTTCCTAGCCCATATGCCCACTCTGCGCTCCCTCGATCTATCTTATAACAATCTGACTTACTTGAAAGACGATCTTGCCCCGTACTTTGGTAAACTCCAGCGTGTGTGGCTTGGGGGTAACCAATGGCGCTGTAACTGCCTAATAACCTGGCTGAAGAAGTATCCTCATGCTGTGGCTGCGGGTAAGACAGACGCTCTCACGTGCGCAGGTCCTCCGGCCCTTCAGCACCAACATCTGATGGACGTGGAGGAGTCACTCCTCAAGTGCGAACCGCCCGCCCTAAAGGACTGCCCCTTGAAAGTCACGTCTGAAGAAGGCGGTACTGTGGGAATCCGCTGTCTGGTGACCGGAGAGCCGTACCCGAACGTCACCTGGACGTTCGTGGAAGGCACCCAGATGACGTCAGACCGCATAAACGACGTGCCCTCGGACTGGGTGGCCGTGCACGTGGACAGCATCCCGTTGTCTTACGACGGCATCCTCGTGGTCACAGCCGTGAATAATGTAGGGAATGACACGTGCAAGATAGAAGTAGACGTCCACCCTCCCCACACTACTACTGTCGCTACCACAAACCCCACACCGGACAGCAGCAAGAAGCCGTCTACGCGAACAAGCTTAACCTCTATCGTAACCAGATCCACAAGCCCAGTTGGACTCTCGGCATCCTCGTCTCTATCTCCACTCTCTTCAAACAACCCAGCTGTGTTGTCTCCCAGCTCGCCAGGAAATCGAGCTGTGTCATCGTCGTCGTTGCCACAACCAGCGCCAGCGCAGAGCTCCCCGGCAGAGGACAACGCCCATGTTATCGCCCTTGCTGCCGTGTTCGGCACTGCGGCTCTCATCCTTGCTTCAGTCCTTACGGTGTTCGGTGTGAAGAAACTGACCTCGCTCAGCAGCCAGACCCGCATCAGCGTCACGCCGGACAGCCAACAGCGCCGCAAGAGCTTGTCGAGCACCCCGGAGTTGACGGACATGACCAACATACCCGGCACACCGCAGGCTCTCAGGCCTGGCATGGCCGCTAAGGGCGCCATGGCTTTTTTGAAACCGTGAAGGACAAAGACTGGGGTGTTCTGTCATTTCAGGCTTTTTGAATAGATCTATAATACTGTAAGAAGTTGTTGGTTTTTTTGTTTGTTTGTTGTTGTTTTTTTGGGGGGGGGGTGTAAATCAAATTCCGTCCGACGCACGAGTTTGTCATTTCCTTGGTTTGACTTTTTGGTAGACACCTTCCTAATTGGTAAACAGTATTATTATCACTGTTAAGTGGCATAATTTTGAAATATTTTTTTTTTCTTTTATAGAACTGAGCTTTGAGCTCCTTTTCTGTTACCAGTCTGTCAGGGTAGTAGCACTTTTTGTGTGTAATGACGGCCAGAGGAGATAGGTTAGGGAACCACTTCTGCCCAGCGAGTCAAGGGTAGAACCTCTTTGGACTAAGACTTCCCCATCTATTCAAATTTTTATGATCAGTGTTGTGTTCGAATCTGCACTGCAGCGTGGACGACATTGGTTAAAAATGTACTGCTTGGTCTTGTGTGTTTTTAGGGAAGTGGGGACGGGAGGGACTTACACGGCTCTCTTTCTTAGTTGATCGGAAATTTACTTTAGGTCGTACATTTCTACCTCTTAAGGGACCTGTGGAGTAGTGGTGGGCGGCTAGGTTCCCGATTATTGAAAGCTAGGAATCGTAGGAATCGACTCCGAACCCAATTACTTACTTTATAATGACGTGATTTCTTCCGGTGGTTACCTGGTTGGCTCCGAACATTTTCAGGATTTAGGATAACCTTGATTTTGGAATACTACGAAGCATCAACTTCTAATTTTCAAAAAATATATTCTTAAAAAAGAAAAAAAGATTTTAATGGTTACCGTTGGTTTACGTAAAAAGGAGACGGAACTTTACTTCCGTAGTATTAATCGTGGGAATCGGTTCCGGAATCGACTCTTCGCCCAGCTCTACTGTGTAGCATGGAAGGCGTGTAAATCAACGATACATAAAACTTACCTTCGTTACAATGTATTAATAAAGCCTCAAATGTCTAAAATCTACCAGAATAGCAATGGTGGCAGAATTTTGAACTACCGACACATAAATTATTTTATTTTAACGATGTACATGTGGCAATGTAATCTTTAAAGGAAACTCAGTGAAAATAAGGCTTTATTATCGAGTTATAGGCTAGATAATATTCATTTAAGGTATTATTAAATTTTCTACATAAGAAGTTTTCTTGTTTGTGAAAGGGGGAAAGGGGAAGTCCTGCACATGATTCTTGAGAAATTTTAGTCGACTGCTGTCTATAACAACGGTAATATGTCCTTTATAAAGGTTTTTCTCATTTATAGTCTTAAGTGTATTCCTTGTAGGTTTAGATCACATCAGTTTTGTGTCTGTATGTTTGTTTGATTTTAATTATTTTTTCTTAAAAGTTTTATTATTTACTTATTTATTTATTATTTATTTTTGTTCATTTACTTTATTTCATTTATTTCATTTTTTGTTACTTTGTTGACATTCGCTCTCAAGGTTCACAGATCCCAATGCTCATGTATCGTACTAAAGTCTTCCGTCCTAATATCAAACATAAGATGTGTTACCTCAAGTCAATACTGCTCTCCTGTTCGCACACATTTATGCACTCACATGACGACACACACACGCACATACATACACAAAAACACACACACAAACGCACACACGCACAAATATACTCACACAGACATTCACACACACTCACACACACACACACACACACACACACACACACACACACACACACACGCACACGCGCGCGCGCGCGCGCGCACACGGACACACACACGGAGACAGAGAGATAGAGAGAGAGAGGGAGAGAGAGAGAGTAAGAAAGAAAGAAAGAAAGGGAGAGAGAAAGAAAGAAAGGGAGAGAGAAAGAGATGTATAATATGCAGACACACACACGCAACCACACTCAAGCATAAACACCGCAGACAGACACACGCACACACACACACACACACACACACACACACACACACACACGCGCGCGCACGCACGCACGCACACACACACACACCGACGCGCGCACACACACACACACACACACACACACACACACACACACTCACACACGCATAGATCAAATAAAGCCACAGACGTACGCAGTCGCACGAATATGTTTACTTTGTTATTATCGTAATGTTAACTTCATGAATG
Organism: Aplysia californica; assembly: GCF_000002075.1. Taxonomy (NCBI): domain Eukaryota; kingdom Metazoa; phylum Mollusca; class Gastropoda; order Aplysiida; family Aplysiidae; genus Aplysia; species Aplysia californica. Next base: position 1,160,057 of record NW_004797369.1, read on the forward strand.
CATTACTTATCGTTCATTTTCAATCACCTTTCTTATTAATGTTAACAAGTACATGTAATCCCTTTTTATATGTGTACTTAGAAAATATACTTGGTAATATTGTTGTTTTAATATATTTAATGTTGATAGTTATGCTGCTGCTGTTATGATGATAATGATTTCGACGTTTATTCAACTAATTAACTGCTGCTTTTGTTTTGTTTTGTGGTTTTTCGTTTGTTTGTTTTGTTGGGTTTTTTTGTTTTTGTTTTTTCAACCGAAGGAGGACGACTTTCTGATTACGGGCTGATGACATTAAGAGCTATTATTGATTGAATTAAGTGTTTTGTACGTGCATGATAAGAGGGACTGTTTTTACGCCCCCATCGACGCAAGTGATGGCTCTATTATTGATCGTTGACGTTGTTTTAATGTGTTGCCGCTGATAATGGCATTCCAGGGACAGCGTTCATCGTTGGGTGGTTGGAGGGTACCCCTGATAGGTCGTGCTTCTGTTCTTTCCTTCGTTTGTTTCTATTTGTCTGATTCACTCTTTCCCTGTACTAAACGACCCCCCCCCCCTCCCCCATTGTGCCTGTGGGTCACCCGCCTCTTTAACAAGTGAGAACGGTTAGATCGTCGGTTGGTATCATGCTGGACGTGCTGTGGAGCAGTTGGCCCTGGTTATAATCCATAACTAGGCTTTCTGAACTTGGGCTTTTTTTTTGGGGGGGGGGGGGGGTTAAGGCTTTCCAGTGGATGGTCGTTCGCGGGTTATCTGGTGTGGTTTGCTTCTTCTTACCTATCAAACATCTATCGTCTTTATCTCCCCTCCTTTTTATGTTTGTTACTCTCTTGTAACACCTCTAATCTTCGGCACTTATATGACCTTATTGTGTTGCAAGTGCCGTATAACTCTTACTAAAACTAAAACTAAACTAAAAGGCTTTCCACCCATTTGGCTCGTTTTAATGATAATGGTAACCAGAGCTACAGATAAAATAATTCTGTTTATATAGCGCATATCCACGCTCTACAAAATGTTCTGTGCGCTTTACAACAGTCAGAGGTCTCGACTCTTAAATAACCGTACAGTTTTGAAAGGGGCGTTAAACAAACACGACTACCTGCTAGGTTTTTTTTTAACAAAAGAAAAGGAAACAAAACAAACTGTACTAATCAGTGCAAACGTCTCGAAAATGTGACTAATGAGCGTCACAATAATAAAACATGTGTCAGCTCCAATGATAAATCCGACGCAAGTTGCACGACTGGGCTGGCTATTCCGAACTACAGGGCCCGAGAGGGGACAAAATCGACCTCCAGTGGGTATTTGATTTTTCTCCTAATCTTTCGAAAGTTTATATGTTTTTAGTTTTGTTTCATAGGAAAATTATTTTTTTTAAACTGTATTACATTGTATGAATTAATTTTTTTTTTAAATGTATTTCTGAAGTGTGTATGGTTTGATGTAATTTAATACTATTGCTCGATGAAGGACTTCCATTTTTTCGTGTCTTTTGTTTCCGCACCTTTCAGTATTAAAGTTTCCATATTTTCTTCAAATATAGTTTCACTGGCTTCATTTGTCAAACAATTGCAGGAAAAGTCAATAGTTTTTGCGTTGTTTTGTTTTGTTTTTGTCTTTGTTTTTTTTAAAGAATAATGCAAGTTTATTTTTATAAAGTTTCCGACTTTTTGGTGTCAATGCGTTTTTCTATAACGGCTTGTTATTTTTAGTGTGTTTATGCACCGGGGGGGGGGGCATTTTGATATTTTTGGAAAAGGTACAATGAAGGGTGCAGGTTGTTGGAGGGCGCCATGCCATTGGAAGTTTTTACTTGTTTTCCTCCCCTCTGTTGTTTCTGTCTGTTTTGCTTCTTTTTTTTCCCTGCACTAAATGACCGTTATCGTGTCGATGTGTTTCTGTACTCTTTACTTTAACAAACAAATGGTCGCTTTTAAGCAGAAAGGGGCTATCCCTAAAAATGCTGTTTTGAGAAAAAAGAAGGTTCAGTTTCTTTTAAAGACAAGGAGAGTTTTCTCTGTAACCAAACAAATGCACACACCAATGAGACCAAACTTATATAGGTAGAACAATGCCTTCTTTTGGTACAGGTCAAGATTTCTGGAAACCCCCGAAATCTGGGTCAGCCTGCTTGTCATTAAAAGCGACCAAATAATGAATGGTAAACCACTTGTTTGTGGTATCGGGATTAGGGACTTCGCCGCCACACGCAGAAGAATTGTTCAATTCTCGAGTGAGGAGAATTTATTTCAAGAATCTCCGTCTTTCTGCTGGGTCGTTGTATCCCTCTCCGCACGGGCTGGTCCTGGCAGGCAGGTTCGAAGCATTCCCCCTCCTGGATGATCTTTACTGTGTCGATAGGGGCGTAAAATAAATATCTACTATTACTTGATTGCTTATCATGAATGGTAACTAAGAGTGGTTCGACTTTTTTTTTTTTGCAGGTTTGTCTTTAGCGGTGATTTGCTCACCGTGGTGACACCGCCTTTATAAACGTTCGTTTTCGTGAACATGCCACACGGTCACATGAAGAGGTTGCTTCAAAATACTTAACGGCGGACTGTTACGATTGATATCTTAATTTACTTTGTAAACAACTAAAGCTATATTGATTGGGGGGGGGGGGGGGGTTCTTCTTATTTTTTTCTTGTTTGTGTGCTTGTTTGCTTGTTGTTGGTTTTATTTTTTGGTGGTTTTTTGTAGTATTTGAAAATGTTGATCATCTGTTCGTTTGAATTTGTATCTTAGCTTTTGGTAGGAGAATGTAGGTTTGATTCCTTCAGAAGTCCGTAGTATAATATCGCCATAAAATATAAACACACGCAACACGCGCTTGCGTACGCGCGCGCGCACACACACACACACACACACACACACACACACACACACACACACGCATGCACACACACACACATGCATACGCACGCGTACACACACACGCACACACACACACACACGCACACACACGCGAACACAAACACACACACACGCTCGCACGCGCGCGCGCGCACACACACACACACACACACGCACACACACGCGAACACAAACACACACACACACACGCTCGCAAGCACGCGCGCGCGCGCACACACACACACACACACACACACACACACACACACACACACACACACACTCCCTCACACCGTTCCCTAATTGAAGTAAAGCAAGTGAACAATCTGTCTTTTTACTTGTTAGTTGTTTTTCGAGCCTGGTGAACTTGTTTGTACTGTTAATAAAACATTCTATTTATTTGGCACTCTTCTCATATTTAAGTGAACACAGTTCTGATGATGGCATAAAGCTTGTAGATAAAACAAATGTTTTTAGATTTATTTCATGTCTTTTTTTTCAAATTGACAGCGTGTCTGTTTTAGTTTAAATTTATTTCATGTCTTTCCATTGTGGACACGATTACAGTGATTGTGTTGCTTTCAATTGCTCTTCAGTGTACTGTGGGCTCATATGTTTTGACCTGATTAAATTCCATTGTTCAGATAAACCCATTGTGCGGACATTTCGTTATCGTCTTTATGCTCTATTAATTGTTTTAGATGCATCACCAAAGTTTAGATTTAACCCTCATTGGGTGGTTGGCGGGTGCTCTGGTGTGGTCTGCTCCTTTTTTCCTACCAAACATCTATCATCCTTATCTCCCCTTCTTCTTTTTTATGTTTGTTACTCTGTTGTGACACCTCTAACTCTAATAATCTTCTGGCGCTCATATGACCTTATGCAGCTGCGAGCGCCGTAAAACCTCTACTAAAACTAAAAACCCATTGTTAATTGTTAGCGGGGACACGTGTCGTGGTGCAAGAATACGCAGTTTTAATCCCTTTTGTTACACCGGGATGCCCTTGAAGTTGTCAAGCTTTTGAAGGGACCAAAAGTTCATTATGAAGTCCGCAAAATTCGCCTGACACGCAATGCCTATAGCTTTAAACTGCGTAGTGCAAGGTAGTTGGGTTTGGGGTTTTTTCTTTCCGAACTTGGGGTAGACTCAAACGCTGTTCGTTTGTATCCAAGTGCTTTCTAGGTGTGTTTTGGGCTATTTTTAGTTTTAAAGATATTTTTTTTAATCGTGGTAACCCGAATCAAGTTTTCCCCTTTCAAAATGACGAATGGACTCAGTGTCTTGAATTTTTTTACATTAAACTCCTTCAGCAATAACAGCAGCCGACACCCCCCCCCCCCAACACACACACACACACACACACACACACACACACACACACACACATACACTTACACACGCACGCACCAGCAACAAGCAAGGAAACAACCCCCTCCCCCTCCGAAAAAAACGACTAAACTAATAATAATACTAATAATAAAATGTTTTATAAAACAGAAAGAAAATCGAATACAGGAAGAGGAAGTCTTTTTTTATTTTTCGGCGTGCAACTTCCACATCCGTCTTATGAGTTCCATCCATTCTCAACTCAAAGTCTTTTCTGCTGGGACGCTGTTTCCTCTCAGTCCTGGTTGCCCCTGGCAGAGGGTTGAAGTCCCCCTGGTAATGGATTTTAAACTCAATTTACCAGGGGCCACTTGGATACAGTCTGAATGAGCCTAAACCGCCTCAAGTATTTCACAAACGAACGGGTTTTAAGTTTGGGGGTTTCTTCTTGGTTTTCACTACAACTTTGAAATCGCTTTTACAACTTTTCAACAAACACCACCGGAAGCTGTCAGGAGTCTGAGCTGTGGTTGCCCATAAGTGATTTAAAAAAACAACAGCCCAAAAATAAAAATCCCGGGGAACACCTTGGTACAAAAGTGCGAATGAGAAAAACAACGTGAGTGTCGCTCGAACACTTAAACTTAACTTTAATGCCAAGTAGCCCCCCCCCCCCCCCCCCCAAACAAGGGCGGTGCTACTTATACTTATTGAAGTTGTCTTTAGGCCATTCTCAAAAGGGGAATATTAACATGTTGTTTTGAAAAGTAGAATTGTAAATTAATTTCTGATTTACCAATGTCATGCTCATACTGTGCATGGACAACATAAAGGGAACTGCTGCTTTTTCTTTCTTCATCCTTACTATCGTCATTTTTTCCTCTACTTCTTTTGTATGTTTATCATTATCTTGTGAACTGCTATTTCTAGGGTGCCTTGATAGTTGAAGCAGACTTTGTAGGCCAACTGTTGAGGCTAGATAGATGAACAGAGTAAGCCTTCTCTGTTGAAATCCACCCTTTGCGCTAATATACCTTATACAGTTGCGAGCGCCGTAAAACCTTACCAAAACTAACTGAACAAGCACGGGCCGCAAACTATCGACCCCTGGGCCTCAGTTGGCCCGCAGGCCTCAAGTTCGACACCTCTGAGCTAAGGTGCCGCTACCTCAGAATTACAAAGTTCTATCTGACATTTTTGGCCGCTTTGAGTTGATAAGACCATGAGGTCAGCAAGCAAATGCTAGATCTGTTCTATCAAAATCCTATGATTATGTGGGAGTCTTTATAAGACATTCTAAGAATTGCATTAGAAAAAGGCTTGACATAATTATATAATTGTGAATCTCAACGGTTTTTACGTCAAATTTCTTATAATTAGGCTTTGAGCAGATAGAGCTTTGTAATTCTGAGGTAGCAGTGTGAGGATGCGGGCGTAGAAACATCTACATTAATTAAAAGAAGACCGTGACGTTATTGGTCAAGGATAAAGAACTGCTCGTATCGCTTCTGGAAATATAATAATAACCCGACACCAAACAGGAGAGCAGGAGTAATCCTCCAAACGGCATTCCTCTGGTACACGGTTTGATATATCTAGCTCCAGGCACGTCGACTTGCCGTTATTGCAAGAACGCTAACTAAAATGGCGGGAGCATTCTGATCCCATTTTTCACGATCTGACCCTTTAAATTGATGACAGACAGCGCGAGTTTCTGTCCTGAGATCGACCGTGCTGCTTTAAAAAAATCTAATTTAGAAAAAACGTTTAAAAAAAAAGATGGTTAACCGTTCTTAGATTGTGTGTGGCGCGCGCGCGCGCGCGTGTGTGTATGTGTATGTGCGCGCGGGGGGGGGGGTGTTAATGTGCATGTTTTTTGTTTTGTTTTTGTTTTCTTCTTGGGGATAGTGCTTAATAATGCTAGATCTAATTATGATCACTTTTGCGATCTTCCAAGCTGTTGCGCCGTTACTCTTTTCTGCTAAGGAATGTGTGATAGACTCTTCTGTAATAAATATATATATACATGCCTTTCACTGTAGCCCGGGCGGTCGTGCATTGGTACACATAACTTTGTTTTTCCAATATAAAGCTCGGGGAAGCAAATCACGATCGAAGGTTTCAAAGTTATTGGTTCTGACTCTCCCTTTGATCAATCCACACTGCCCTGTACGACCTCCCGATGCTGGCTCAACTGGTCGAAGAAATGTCTACGTTACTTAAATCTTCAAGTTCAATATCCCCCCTCCCCCTCCCCAATTTTCCGTGTGGGCATTATAGAACAGGAATATATATTGTTCATACCCCCCTCCCACTGTGCACGTTACATAACATAAGTATGTTCAGTACTACCAGCTCCCCTCCCCCCCCCCCCTCCCCCTTCCAAATCTGCTCAAGCTAGGTCCGAAATTGCTGATAATAGTGTGTACCTTAATACCGGGGGGTACAAAGAGGTAATCGATAGGAATCAACCCAGGGATTCTCTTAACAGAAACAGTTTTGATAGGGGTTCGATCTCTCCGTGCAGACTGGAGATACAGATCAGCGACTGGTGTGAGGTGCCGGTTTGGTAGTGTCTTGTTATTGCTACAGTTACCCCGCGTCTGCCAGTCTTTCTGTCTGTCTGTCTGTCTATCTGTGTGTCTGTCTGTCTGCCTGCTTGTCTGTCTGTCTGCCTGCCTGCGCCTGTCTGTCTGCCTGTCTGTCTGTATGTCTCTCTCCCCCTGTTCCTCCTTTCTCTCTGTATGCGTATGCGCGCGCGCGCGCGCGTGTGTGTGTGTGTGTGTGTGTGTGTGTGTGTGTGTGAGAGAGAGAGAGAGAGAGAGAGAGAATGTTTGTGTGTTTGTATGTCAATATTTGTTTTCCTCAACCTTGGTAGTCTAATGGTTAGGCTACCATTCGAAATACTCGTAATCGTGAGATTGCGGGTTTGAGGCTTCAAGCCTCAGGCCTGACGTTGTGACCTTGGGAATGGTTGTTAAATGCCTTTGAAATGGCAGCTTGCTCTGTATGCTTACCAGGGTGTTGAGATTGTTTCAGAATGCTATCAGGTCTGCTGGGGTTATAAATTATGTGATTTGACAGAGCTTAGAGCTTGATCTTGAACGGGAATTTGCACTATACAAATGCCATATATTATTATTATTTTTATTATTATTATTATACTTATTTGTATTTTATTTTTTAATTATTACTAATAATAACTTCTCACAGTCATGGCCATGAGGTGGAGATTTTGCCTCAACTACGAGATAGATTGAGAAATCTTCTATCAATTTCCAGACTGGGCTAATTTTCCCCCATATTTCTTACTTTCCTCCTTCCCGTCTCCCCCCTTCCCCTTCCATTCCCCCTGTATTGCCACAAATGCAAACATACATGCACACATACGTAATTTCGTAAACACACTCTCAAATTCACAATGATCAGGTCGGGGTTTATGTCTCGTCTCTCAAGTGCTTAAACTGAAAAGAGGACAACAAACTTTGCGAGCGTAAACACCTGTGGTTTTTAGCTGTTGATGTCCAGATAGCAGCGTCTCTCACTTTCCTTAAGTGATATGCTTTTCTGCCAAAACTTATGGTCAGTTGGTTAAACCTTGGTATGGCTTCGCTTGTAATCTTCAAGCGCTATTTACCCCAGGATCGAGACCCGATTAACTCTCTGTTGTCTACGAGGTGGTTGGCGCGTGCTCTGGTATGATTTGCTCCTAGCACCTCTACTTTTTTGCGCTTATATTACCTAATCGTGTTGCAAGTGCTGTAATACTATTGTGAAAACAAGATCCGACTGACAATCCTATGATCTTTGTGAAATTTCACCGATACGTCACTCGTGATCAAAATGGGTGTACCGTTAGCTCAATATGTATCACGATAACACATTGTCAGCGTCATTCCACAATCGTCCAAACCAATGTATGTGGGTGGTTGGCGGGTGCTCGGGCGTGGAATGCTCCTTCTGTCCTATGCAACATCTAGTGTCCTTATATCTCCTTCTTTTTATGATTGTTTTTATCTGTTCCTGGAATGGTTCTGAGAGTCATCCTTAGTGGAAGACTTGGCAATTTGTTCTACCATAGGTGGCCTTCACAAGCTTGACGATTTTGTCAAGTATTCCATAATGCTGCTTGAGTTTCCAGAGTTTCCTTGTCCATGCTGTCAAATGCCTTTTCCTAATCAATGAAGTTGACCATGAGTGGTGAATTCCATTCAAACAATTGCTCAACAATGATGCACAGAGTAGCGATCTGGTCCACACATGATCGGTTTTTGCAGAATCCTGCCTGGTTTCCTGGGAGCTTCTCGTCTGTTGCCAGCTTGATTCTCTCGAGGAGTATCCTGTTAAAGACTTTCCCAGGTATGGACAGGAGTGTTATGCCTCTGTAGTTACAATTGCTGAGGTCTCCCTTCTTTGGCAGCTTGATTAGGTGGCCTCCTTCCAGTCTGGTGGTATTTCTTCCTCTTGCCAAACCTTTTGAAATAGAGCATAGAGAATTTCCACTGATGTTTCTTTATCTGCCTTAAGGGCTTCTGGTGATATATGGTCGGGACCAGCTGCCATACGGGACTTCAATTCAGTGATGTTATAGCTCCTGCAATTTCCTCCCATGAAGGTGTTTCTGTACCTGTTGGGAGGTCATTTCTGGATTAAAGAATTTCTGGTTGGTTTTCTGGAGGTGGTCTCTTCAAGAGTTGATCAGTATTCTCTCCATCAGTTAAGTTGTCCCTCAGGGTTGAAGATATGCCATAAAACTTGCTTAATGAAAAATCACAAGGGGGGAGTAGGAAGTGGTCGTATGGACAGGTGATTGTCTTAGACAGGTTCTTGTTAGAGCAAGTTCGACTGTATTTAGAAAAAGGTGTTTTTTTATTTTCCAAGCTAGCCTACAAGTAAGCCCACAGCGATGGACATTATCTTGTTAGAGCAAGTTCCCCTGTAATTTGAACATTTTTTGTTGTTGTTGCAGACCAGCCTTGAAGCAAACAGTGATGACTTCTATACTGTGGCGATCCGACCTCATGGGATCTTTGGGCCTCGAGATCTGCAGCTCGTTCCAATCACAGTGGACATGGCGCGGAAAGGAAAGACCAAGTTCATCATTGGGTGAGTAAATAACTATTTTTTCCAGTGAAAGTGTTTCTTTTTAATGCAACTATCAGCACAGTTTAGATAATTTAGGAAATAGGCTTCAACCTTTCCCTATCAGGGCCAACCCAGACGGAGAGGGATACTACAAGCCGGTAGAAAGACCAAGATACTCGATGAAAATTCTCCCCATATGGGAAGCGAGCTCAAGACTTCTGCATGCAATGGCGAAGCAGCTAACCACTACACCATAGACGCAAGTAGTGGGTGAATGGGGTTATTATTTTTCAAAGTGGTAAGTTAGAGGGTTTTATTCTTTGAATAGTTTGTTAACTGATTCAGCCTGCAGCGCCACTCACAGTGGCTGGCTGTCTTCTGGGTTTTTACGCAGAGCCATTCAGAGGGGCTCTTATCTATTTCTCCCTTTCTTCACATCTCTTTCCTCTCTTCCTTTTTTCCTTACCACTTACATTTCAACCCTTTTTTCTGTGTCATTGAATAGTATTTTGTTTTCTGAATATCTACACGCCACACATAGAGATTTTATCAAATTGAGATATTTCTTCATTAACCTTTTCGTAGACCTCCCATGAGGAGACGAAGCTGTCATAAATTATTTGCATCCGGAGTAAAGATTATCTGCAGGATGAATAAATTAAACAACTCGATGGTCGTGTAAGGCCCCGCGCCCACTAGCAAAAGTTTCCATTCATCGCATAGAAGTGAAGTATGTCACTTGGCAGTGAATCGAGATGAGGGGGTGATTATTGCCTCATTTGCATACTTGTAGTCATGTGACCCGTAAAAGTTTTCCTCGTGTGCATGGAATCTCAAAGGAATTTCATAAAGTACCTTTTCTTTGGGCTCATTGTCATACACAGGTACACAGAGCAGACAGGAATGAATTTCACAGGCTTTTGATCAATGGGTACTACTACTTACCACCATCTGATTATTCCAAAATTTTGGAGGTTTTCATCAAAGAAAAAAGTGAGAAAAAAAACCCCAAAATATTAAGACTCTTTAGGTGCATATATATACTTATCAGGGGTCTCGAACTCACAGCCCGTGGGCCAAATGAGACCCACAGGATGATATTGTGTGGCCCCTACTTGACATCAAAGTACAGTGTTGGTGTGCCTGCCTCCCGCACATTTTCTCACTCACACCTTTTTGCTGTCTGAAGTGGGGCCCAGAATTTTTACAGTTTTTATCACTTACACAGATCATGCTTGTAACAGCTTCCAATAATAAAAATTAGTTTATGTTCTGAATGGGTGTTAATAGATATTGAGAAATTAGATTTGTTGACTTTCTTTTCGAGTACTTGATACCTTTTTTGGTGAATATTTGATGCAGCTCAGGCTTCTAATACAAGATTATAGACATTTTAGACAAAATTATCCTTAAATTTCAAGTCCCTGCATGCTCATTTCTATGGGGCATAAAAGTTCAAGGTTTATTGTTTGTTTGTTGTTGGTTGTTGGTTGTTTTTTGTGTTTTTTTTGGGGGGGGGCTTTTTTTGGAGGGGGAGGGGGGTTGTAGCCAATTGGCACCTGAATATTGATTAGGACTTGGATGAGGGGCAAATCGTTAACTACTTTCACCTTCACAGTCATGGTGGTTTATTGTAACTGTTGTCTGTTTTTTTAGTTGTTTTATTTCACTGAATTTCAGGGATGGTAAAAATGTGGTAGATTTCACCTACGTGGGTAACGTGGTGCATGGTCACATCCTGGCTGCAGAACACATAGGGCCCGGATCTCCCGCCAACGGAAAGGTAATCGACCGTTCCATCCTGTATTCCTTCCTGCTTACCTTCCTTCTATTTATCTATGTGTCTGTCTGTATGTATGTTTGTATGTCAGTCTGTCGGTCGGTCTGTCTGTCACCAATCTATCTTTTTCTATCTATCTATCATATATAAATACAAATTTTCTCTCTCTCACTCTGTCTCTCTTTCTCACTCACTCACTCACCCACTCACTCGTTCACTCGCTCACTCCCTCACTCTCTCTCTCTCTCTCTCTCTCTCTCTCTCTCTCTCTCTCTCTCTCTCTCTCTCTCTCACACACACAAACACCCTCACCCACACACACACACACACACACACACATGCAAGCACTCGTACATTTTTATGTTATATTTTATTATATTCATTATAAGTTCTGGTGTGTGCAATTTAGAATGCTGATGAAAGCCAAACAATACAATTAACTGATTAACTGTCGACACAGTTTAAGTTGGGCAACATATATACTTGTATGTCTTGTTCTGTCCCATTTCTTTTTACCTAATCTGTATTGTCTCTCTCCAGGCTTATCACATTACCAATGACGAGCCCATCTTCTTCTGGACCTTCATGACCAGGCTGCTCACCGGCCTGGGCTATCCGGCCCCCCGAATCCACCTGCCCTACTCCCTGCTCTACGTGGTTGCCTTATTCCTGCAGTTTGTGGCCTGGATTGTCAGTCCGCTGGTCATCTTCACCCCTTCCCTCTCGCCCATGAAGGTGGCGCTGGCCGGCACAGATCATTTCTACAACTGCGAGAATGCCAAAAGAGACTTGGGTTACTCCCCCGTGTTCACGCTGGACCAGGCGCTCAAGTTGACCATTGAGAGTTATCCAGAGATGAGAAATCCTGAGGAGAAGAAGGGGTCATAATCTTGTACTAGCTGAGCTTAGACGGTTGAAATTATTTTGTAAAGATGTTTGTCTCCATTTTGGTATTTCAAAGTATTTTTGAAAGTATCTCAAAAGTCGTACCAAAGTATAACAAATGATGTTAGATGACATTTTTGTTGTTGATGTTTTGATGGATACCAGTACTTTCAAATCCAGGATGTTTAAGTAGTGTTTCTTTCTCAGTCAAGACACTTGTATTTGTTTAAAAACTGTCCCTCTAAATCTTGAACTGGTGCCCTGTTGGAATTGCTCTTGTGATTGCAACTTTGTTTATATCTTAAGGGACTTCAGTTTTTCTCCTCTCTGTTGCCGGATTTTTAACATGGTTAATTTTTTTTCCTTGATCATAACCTTTTGAAGACTTTATTTATGTCAAGCAGATAGCTATCGTTTGTATCTATGAACTGGATGTAAAGTGGCAAATGTTATTTTAAAATGATGTATTTGTGAAAAGAAGAAGTGCTTGGAAGAGCCTGGGTTATTAAACCCAGAAAGACTTGTGTGGACCACAGTGTTTACTGAGATTAGTAAGAGCTTATGAATGACCTAATATGTTTCTTCAAGACTTTCGGTGTCAGTGTGCATGGTTGATTAGGTATTCGTCACTGCTGGAGCAGTAACTGTATTCTGATTTAGTGCGAAGTGTTTGGTACTGATTTTTTTCACCTGACTATTTTATAGGTCAGTTTTGATGTTTTTTTCAATTCTGTACTCTAAGTTTACTTGTACTTATTTATGTTGATCTTGTTTTTATTGTTTCTGTTGAACTACAAGAGGGCAACAAGCCTTTGCCAAAGTTCACATGTTGATTTGCTCAGAGCTATTATTCAAATCTTTTTGTACAAAACTGCTTTTTTTTTGCCAAGTTTTAATTAATGACAGTGGGGTAGTGTTGTTCTATCCGTAGTAAGAAGGAAAGTTTTAGAAATGGTTGTCGCTGTTTTTATACATCTGTTATACGCTTCTGTCTGTTTATAAAATCCCTATCTGGACTGTTATTTTTTGTTCGCTGTTATGGAATAGTTCCTCCTATATTTCAGAACGAAGATGTTGCCATTTCCCCACTATGTAACAGATTATTCAGCTTTGTGCTGTCCTCACTGTGTTCAAACTGGTGTCTGTTGTTGTAGCGGTTAGGTGCTTTGCAGTTACATGCAGGAGACGTAAGTTCAATCCCCAAATCTAGCACCTGCGTTTGTCGCGGTCGCGATTTTTGGCATTTTTTTTGTCCGCGAATCGCGGCTGCGATTTTTGCATTTTTCAAAAAGAAAAGACTACTTCATGTGTATTTTGATCATTTTAAGGTGTCCATGTTTAGTTATTTTCACGCTAAGAATAATAATAAGTACATTACATACTCTTTATTATATTGCTGTTTGTCTTTTATTTTTCCCTCTTTGTCGGTGTGTTATTTTTTTGGAGGGGGGTATTTTTCTGATCTATTTGTGTGTCTGTTTATACAGCGTAATGTCATTTAATTTGATGTTCCTACATTTAACCAAAAAAAAAATTTTAAAAATGTATAAATGTGTTATGTTAGAGCGTGTCTCCACCAAAACCGAAAACTGACACTGGCAGGCCCCTTGTGTGTTATTCCATAATTGACATCCAGTACTTTTTCTTGAATTAAACACGTTTAGGGTTAAAACGGCCAATCTTCGGATAGGTGGACACACGCCCTTATTTGTTACTTTTTTGCGGTTGTTTGTGTGCTATTCTAATTTTGATTTCATTCTGTTGTGAAACCTTTATTTTTCACGTTTTTACACTCTATGTGGCTACAAATAATATTCTGGATGCTTAAAACAGAGCACAAGAAATTCTGGTGCTTTAGATTAAGTTACCTCTATCAATATATTACGTCGTCACAGCTAGTTGAAAGCCTGAAAATTATTGGCAACTTTTTTTGGCAACTTTTGGCATTTTTGTGGCAACTTTTGGACAAAAAAATGGCAACAAACGCAGATGCTAGACAAATGGGGAAAGTTTTTATCAAGTATCTGTGTCCTTCTTCTGAGATGCTGTATCCCTCTCTGCCCATGTTTAGCCTTGACAGGCATGGTGAAAGCACACCTACATTTTTTAAAACGCATTTGAAGGAGTGCATTTTTAGTTCCCCCCTGGTATTATGATAAACTATTCAATTGATTTCTTGCTACTGTTTTATTTATGGTTATTGGGTTTGGTGTCGTATTAAAGCTATTAAACCTGGACTCGTTTTACAACCTGATGTGCTGCAGCAATTTCGCATTGATGAAGGATCTGATCAGATGTTAACTAAAGCAGAATTACTTTAAATAATCGCTGTTGTACCAATTGTGATACAGATTCAATTTCTTAATCAGATAATCCATTATGAGCGTTTTGGATTTCCTATTCAGATCTGTGAGTGGTTGTCAGGTGTCCTTTTTTTTTATCAAACCAGTATCGTCCTTATCTCTCTTCCTTTTTTTTTTTTGTATGTCCCTCTCTCAAAGTAACACCTCTAATTTTCGGCACTTACATGACCTATTTGTATTGCAAGTGTAGTAAAATTTTGTTAATGCTTTTAAGATCTAATCAGTTCTTGTTCTTGTTGGATGATGGACCAGTTTGAATGACTTATGATTGACTTTTACAAGGTCACGGTTTCTCAATGTATTTTCTGAATAGGCTTAAGAAGACATTTTTGTGTGTGTGTGTGTGTGTGTGTGTGTGTGTGTGTATGCACTTATCTGTGTGTGCATGTGCATGTAACTATGTATTTTGTGGTTCTTTTGTGAGTGCATTTGTATATATGATGTTTGTGTAAATGCGTTTGTAAGAACTAAAGAGTGGGGGGGGGGGGGGGGGGATAGGGCTCATGAAAGTCAATGTGTCTTTCTTCATTTGATATGCATAAGCAAATAAGAGTCTACATGTTGTTCATGGTTTCCTGTTCTCTGCGTTACTGCTTCTGACTGGCGATACTAATGGTGTTCGAATTCGGTGTGAATCTTGACAACTGATCCTGTTTTCTTATTATGGAATCTAAAGCCTCCTCACTGCGCAAAAAAAAAGGGATGCAAGCAATATATACTTTGCAGTCTGCTTCTATATACTTGCTTTTGTTATTGTTTTTGTAGCACCTGGAGTTAAGCCTTAGAGAGGTAATCGTTTAAAGACTTATGTACATATTGAGTCAGAATTTCACTTAGCACATACTGTATATCATGGTGGATAGGAAGCATACATGGATAAGATACAGGTAGTAGACTTGACAGCTAAGATTTCAGTGTAAATGATATATCATCAGATAAGATGCATCAGTTTTTGTCATGGCAAGACCATTACAGAAAAGCTGCTCATTTTATTTTCAGAAGGCCAAAGCAAAATAATTATAGTACTGATCCATGTGTAAAAACTCTTCATTGTCACAACTGAAAAGGCCTTTGATCTCGTTATCATTCATCTCAACTGCATCATCCCCGTCATGTAAAGTCGGACAGTTTGTGTTTTTGTTCCCTTGGTCAGTCCCATCTGGATTTTTTGGGTCTATTTTAGTATCTCATGGATAAGGTGCAGGGCGACTTTGAAATCCTGATTATTATTTAACTTATAAATGTCCTATACGCTATGATATACAGTTCTGACTTACCTTTTTTAAGGAAGGAGATGTCCTCTGAAGATATTTGTGAGGCGGCGTGGTGGAATCAGGCTCTCGTCAAAATAATCAAAGTGAAGAAACTTGCATTTTTCCACAGGTTTGTGAATTTTTATCAAATTTTTGTTTTTGGCTCAACACCTTTCATGTCCATTAAAGAACTCATTTCTGTGTGGATTTTTCTGAAAAACGTTGATTAAAGACACAAAAAATGTAAATTTTCAGTTACCACGGACTGTTAAGCTAAGGAAAAAACTACTTTTTGGTGGCCATTTTCTCACTAATTTTACCTCTGAAAACACGTGACCCCACCTCCTTCATTGGCAAATATCTTGACTTGTATTCAAGATAAATGGATATTTTTTCATTGAAATAAAGGCAAGTGAACAAGCTTTAAGATGATACCAATAACTCTACATGCCCAAAAATTGACGAGAGCCTGATTCCACCACGCTACATCACATTTCTTTCATGTATTGTTTGATTAGTTTTGCTAGATTGAAGGAACTATGCAATTTGTTGTTTTTATTGTCAAGTGGTTTCGTGATTTGCATGCTGTGCCATGTGAAGTATTGTCGAAATTTTTGAAGACGGCTTCCCGTTGTAGAGGAGGAAAGTGGTTGTTCAGACAGGTGGATGATTTGAACATTGTCATTAATAAGACTCCCAAAAAAATGTTTAACGAGGGAGGTTGGGAGGTGGTGGCAAATGATCATTTATAAAAGTGAATGTATTGGACAGGTGGCAGTCAAAGCAGGTGCAACTGTACCGTGTATCAAACTTTTAATCAGTGTAAAGAATTCAGTTTTTTAAAAATTAATGTTAAAGAATATTGGACATTGATCCTCTGTGGAGTTGTTTTATTTTTTGTTTTTGTTTATTTGGGGGGGGGGGTAGGGGGAGAGGGGTTACTGCATCAACTTGTAAGTAGAGGTTTTAACTTGGAAATGCAGCTAGCTTTAATTTGTTTGTAGTAGGGGAAGTTGTCAAGCTACCAATATGCCAGAGCTCAGGCATAAATGGGACTTGCGCTAAGGGTTACCTGTTTCATTTGAATCCCCTAAAAGTAGTGAAAGTGTTTATTTAAACAACAGTGATGATTAATTTGGAAAAGTTAATGTCAACCTAGCCATACAATGCAGGCCTATGCAATGCAGGGCTTTAAAGTAATAGTCTGATGAGGATGAGAAAAATATAAGGTCTTCTTCAGCTTCCCAACTTTGACTTCTATTTCACTGTCAAGTTCACAACTAATCCCCCATCAGTGTCTTGTCTGATGTCTACAACCACAGAGAGATTGTTTCGAATGTACAGTCAGTCAGTTTTCTTTTGAGTATTTAAACTCACAGGATGTATTTGTATGTCGTATAAGCCGATTTATTCATATTGTTTTGCATGAATTGAGCTGGGACATAGGGCCTAATTTTTTACTCAGTCATCTGTTCTTTAGTGGACAATACTACTGATGCTAAGTTTCTATTTATGATGAGTTAGGACAATAGCAGCCTCATTATGCCATGACTGATAGAGCAGAATAATGGCAAAACTGAAGAAAAGGGTTGGATGTTTTGTTTGAGTAAAGAGATACACATCAACTCAATCATGATAATTTGCCGCATGGAAAAAGTACGACTGACAAACAGAAACAGCAGAGGGAGAGAAAGAAATAGGACCTACCAGTGGCACCCTCGAAACCACCAGCTTTGAAACGACTATGTTGTAGTAGTAAAATTACTAGGTCAAGCAAAATTCTAAATTTAAACACTTTCTGCTAAAAAGAAATATCCTTATCACGACTGTAAAAATAAGACTCACAGGCTCGATGGACAGCTTAGGAAGAAGAAGACTATTACCGGTATTAAATCATATCTCTGAGGTCTTCATGGCTGAGCAGTGGAACAGATGATGGTCTACAGTGTCATGTTACCAGCGACACTCCACAATGTCCCAAATCTGTTTCTTGGAGTTACCCATAAAAAGATAACAAGAAAACTTTACGTCGAATAAAGCCATGAAGAGGCATGGCACAATATAGTTTCGATCTGTCTGGTTATTTCCTTCCTTATTTTTCAATTGAATTCCCTTGCTATAGTTCTGATTTGGATGCTCTCTTATTCTTTAATTTTCTCTGTTAAATTCTTCAAGTAATGATTTTGGGATTTTTGGAATGATGTTGACGATAATTGTAGTCTCACCAAGTTTGGGAGGGGGGGGTTGTTAGTTGGGTTTTTTTGGGTGGGGGCGGGGGAGTGAGTACCACTGTCTATTATGCCACGCCACTCTGACGTCTTTGTGGCGACTGTAGGCCCTTTTGCCCATCTCATCGTCGTTGTCACCCCGTGCGGGAGTTTAGACTACCAACAAGAGCTCTCCATTTACGTCAGTCCTGGTCAACAGTCTCCACCTGTGTCAAGCTGTGTCCCATCTCCTTCAGATCGTAATCTGTCCCTCCTCCTA
Source organism: Aplysia californica (assembly GCF_000002075.1). Taxonomy (NCBI): domain Eukaryota; kingdom Metazoa; phylum Mollusca; class Gastropoda; order Aplysiida; family Aplysiidae; genus Aplysia; species Aplysia californica. The sequence continues at coordinate 1,178,100 of NW_004797369.1, forward strand.
GTCGTACTTTTAAGCCTTCCTGTCTTTCTCTTTCCTTGTGGTATTTGCCCCAGTCTGGTGACCAAGTATCCCATTAACCGGAGAGACTGGTGTCCGTGGTGTAGCGGTTGCCGGTTTGCTATCGCACTCACGAGATGTGAGTTCAATTCTTGTGTTGGGTGAATTATTTATCTAATCTTCTTGTATTTCTGTTGGGATGTTGTATCCCTCTCAATTTCAAGCCGGTTGGCCCTGAGAGAAAGGGTCAAGCAGCCTGTTTCTAAATGATCTAAATAGTGTCGAAATTGGCGTTGAAACGCCTACAACTATAATTCCTTACCAACAGAAATGTAAAAAAGACCTTTCTGTTTCTAGTTAGTGCGGTATGAAAGTTAGTTCAGAAAATCAAATAAATTACACAATTCTTGTCCTTGTTCTTATGAATACCAGGTGTTTTTTGCTGATTGAACAAGAGCGTCACTGGTAGGTCCCTCTTTTGTTCTTTCCTTCTGTTGTTCCTGCCTGTCTGTTTTGTTTTTCCTTTGTTTTGTTTTGTTTTCAGCACTAAATGCCCGTTATTATGTCAATGTGTGCCACTTTACTCAAACAGCTAATAAGGCCATTTTAGTCTTGTTTCTTTACTTTTATGACCCTCGGAGGATGCAATGATAAGCACAAACATATGTTTTAACAATACAGGGTGCCACTAACTGAAGTGTCTTTAGGCCATTCCCAAAGGGGGGACATTTCTCGTTCATGTACAGTAGAATTGTAAATGGGCTGATTCATCGATGTCACGCTCATAACTGTGCCTGATCTGCAACAGGGAACTGCTGCTTTTTCTTTCCAAATCCTTACTATTGTCATTTTCCTCTACTTTTGTGTGTTTGTCACACTCTTGTGACCCGCTATTTCCAGGGTACCTTGATAGTCGAAGCAGGACTTTGTGCTGTTGAAGCTAGAGAGGTGAGCAGTCTAAGTCTGATTCCCTGTAAGGACTTCTCTGTTGCCATCCACCCCTTGGTGCTCATATGACCTTATGCAGTTGCGAGCGCCGTGAAACCTCTACTAAAACTGATCCATGAGTCTTGTGTCCCCACATCTGCGTTTCCCAGGGGTCCAAAACGTTCAAGATTTTTGTTCGTTGCCAGTTAGTTCATCTTTCATTTCCCGGCTATTTCTGGTATTTATTATTCTCTATACTTTGTATTACGGATATTTGGTTGGATAGTAGCGTGGATTTTATAGATGTAGAATGTTTGATTACTTTAAGCGGATGACTTTTTGAGAATAAAACAGATTGTGCAATGCTGATTGATGAGGTTGTGCATTTTCCTTATTAATGCAAGTTCTGATCATTTTTAAAAGTTGCAGTGACTTGTTAGTGGGTGCTTTGGTGTGGCTTGCTCCTTCTTTCCTATCAAACATCTGTCGTCCTCTTCTCCCCTCCTTCTGTTTTATGTTTGTTACTCTCTTGTAACAGCTCTAATCTTCGGCACTTATATGACCTTATTGTTTTGCAAGTGCCGGAAAACTCTTACTTAAATAAAACGTCTGTCGTCCTTATCTCTCCTCCTTCTTTTCTGTGTATTTTACTCTCTAGTAACATCTCTAATCTTCAGCATGTACGAGGGCTGTCCCACTGAAAACCGGAAAATGTCCATTAAAGCAACAATCTTTGTCCTATTATGATAAAATGTAACACATCATACCTCAACAAGTGCTTTATTTCTCAATGTAATCACCATCTCGCTCGACGCATTTTTCCCATCGTTGGATCTGGGAGAAGATAGCCTCCCTGAAAAATTTTTCGTCATGGAATTTCAACCAGTCTTTCACGGCTTCCACGAGGTCTTCGTCGTCGGTGAATCGCTGTCCAGAAATATGGCATTTCATTGGTCCAAAAAGGTGACAATCTGACGGGGCCAAGTCAGGACTGTGAGGGGGGTGTGGCAAAACTTCCCAGCCGAACCTTTGGATCAAGTCTTTCGTAGCGTTTGGGGTGTGTGGCATTGCGTTGTCATGCTGCAAAATTACCCCGCTGGGCTACCGGTCTGGTCTTTTTCAGCGCACAACCTCCCTCAACTTATCAAGAGTCTGGCAGTATCTGTTAGCATTAACAGTTTGTCCTGGTTCCAAAATGTCAAGAAGCAGAACACCTTTAGCATCCCAGAAAACCGTGGCCTAGAGTTTCTTTAACGATGGCTGAACTTTAAACTTTTTCGGGGAAGGTGAAGACGTGTTCTTCCAAACCATTGAATCCCTCTTCATCTCAGGGGTCATGTGGTGTATCCAAGTCTCATCACCTGTAATACTGTTTCCCAGGAATGCTTCATTGTATTGTTGGAGGTCTCCTGATGCGATAAATGACTCCCGTGACAGCTTGGCGACAACGATTCAACAGTCTGAGACACTTAAATACGTTGCGTCTTGTGGTCAGCTGCCAGCTCTTTTGGGACCCATTGAGCAGAGACCTTTCGATAGTGCAGCTCATCAAACACCATCCTATGGAAAGTCGACTTTGAAATGTTTAGAGACTCGAAAATTTTGCGAATTATTAGGCGCCTGTCTGTTTGAATGAGTGGGCAGAAAAAACAAGGTCCTAGGTGAACTTTGTCATTGACATCTGTATGCCTGGCTTTGAACTTACTACACCACTCATAGTCTAAAACCTGTGACTTTGCCATTATTTTCTCCCCGTAAACTGACTTTATTTCAGATTGTATTTCTATAGGTTTGAGACTTTTTGCGGTCAGAAACCGAATTACAGACCTCTCTTCTATCCTTGACCAATTTTCCAAGGGGGTAGCCATCTTTGGAGAACTGCTGTGTTCGTTTGGTTTGTGCGATACTCATGGTGGTCAATTGGGAAATTCGTAAATGATTGTTTTACAAGTGTGCGTTTACAGAATGTGAAAATATCAAATAGTTTTCAAATTACAGCAAAATACCGGTTTTCCGTTGGACAGCCCTCGTATATATCATTTGTGTTGCAAGTGCCATGAAACTTCTACTAAATTTTAACCCCAAATAACACCAAAACCTCTTATTAAAACAAAACTTAAAAGTTGCTATGCTTTACAGTCTCTTAGCTCGTCCTGGTGAGGGTGTGCACCACTGTGGGGGATTAGAGGGCGTTTATAGCCTAGGAGAATAGGCGAGAAAACAATCGAATACAACAAGGAATCCAACATCGTCTTTATGGACCAGGAGAAAGCTTATGACAGAGTAAACCATGCAAAACTCTGGAAGACACTCGTAGAGTATGGCGTCAGAGGAAAAATGTTAGATAAAGTCGGAGCTCTTTACCAACAGCAGAAGCTCAGTAAGAACGAAGGAAGGCAATACAGACTGGTTCAAAGTAAGATCCGGAGTACGACAGGGATGCGTTCTATCTCCCCTCCTGTTTATAATATATGGACACACTAACGCAAGAAAGCCTAAATGAATTTCTGTTCGCAGACGACCAATGTCTTATTCATCATGACCAACAAAGCCTCCAAAATCACACTACCGAACTCGACAACACCTGTGAAAAATTCAACATGAAAATAGGCACATCAAAAACAGGTTATGAAAGTGAGCCGAAACCATAGTCCCCTGAACCTCCATGTCGATAGTAAACAACTGAAACAGGTGAAGGAGTTTAAAAATCTTGGCAGCACTTTTTCTGAAAACGGGTCCATAGAGGATAGACAGAGAAATAGATATGCGAACTCGAAAAGCCAACGCTGTCACCTACCAGCTTGCACCCCTCCTATCTCATCCAAACATCTCCATGGACACAAAGAGACAGTTTATCACCTCAATATCCATACCAACATTATGTTATCAGTGCTGGACCTTAAGCAGAACCCATGACAACAAAATCACCGCTTGCGAAATGAAATGTCTTCCCAAAACCCTTAACATCACAAGACGAGACATGCAGAGAAATGAAGAAGTAAGAGAAGCTATCGGCACTGAGTCCTGCCTGCGTTACATAGAAAGACAGAGGATAAAATGGTTTGGCCACCTGTTACGCATGTCACCTGACCAGCCAGCCTCGAGAGCCTACAACACCAAGCACTCAGGCTATAAAGGAAGAGGAAGGCCACTCAAAAGGTGGATCGAGAGTGTCAAGGAAACCCTAAGAAAATTTAACACCACAACTGAAAGAGCTGGGGAGCTGGCCTACCATAGAAAACTGCATCTCCCCTCGACGCTTAACGGCAACAGAGGATGAAAAAGTAAAGTAAGGTAAGTACTGATAGATCCCCTACCTTTTTGCGTTCCTTATCTTATTTCTGTCTATCTCTTTTATTTGTTGTTGTTGTTGTCATTTCCTCAACGTTCAATGACAGTTATTGTGTCCACTTACTTCTCTTTATTTAAAGCAGAATTCACCCCCTCCCCCCCCCCTCCATACCAGGACAGTGCTACTGACTGAAGTTGTCTTTAGGCCTTTTCCAAAGGGGGGAGGAGGTAGTAACATGTTCTTATGCACAGTAGAACTGTAAATGGGCTGGTTTATCAAAGTCATGCTTATACTTATTGTCTTATACAGTGCCAGAACAACATAAGGGGAACTGCTGCTTTTCCTTTCCTCATCCTTACTATCGTAATTCTTCCTCTACTTCTTTTGTATGTTTAATGTCACGCTTATGTGAACTGGTATTTCCGGGGTGCCTTGATAGTCGAAGCTGACTTTGCGTTGTTGCAGCTAGAGAGGTGAGCAGAATAAGCCTGATTCCCTCGTTTGGACTTCTCTGTTGACATCCACCCCTTGCAACCGTATGCAGTTGTGACTGCCGCGAAACCTTACGAAAACAAACGAAAGCTCACAAGAACTTCATCAATAGACCAGTTTAACATCATATACCCAAGGATGATACAATGCTATGCTCTACAAGTATACTGTCGTCTTTTGTATAGAGGTAAGGCACTTCACCGTCGCACGCAGGAGACCAGAGTTCGATTCCCGAGTGGGAAGAATTTTAATCCAGCACCTTTGTCTTTCTGCTGGGATGTTGAATTCTTGTCAATCCGGGTTGGTCCTGACAGGCATGGCCAAAGCCCGCCTCCTCAATTATCTAAATTGTGTCGATAGATGCTAAAACATCAAGATTTCTTAACGACACGAGTTTATGTATGTTAATGTGTTTAAATAGTTGTGAATATATGCCGGATCGTATATATGAGTGTTTGCGCGCCCGGGTGTGTGTGTGTGTGTGTGCGTGTGTGTGTGTGTGTGTGTGTGTGTACGTGTGTGTGTACCTGTGCGTGCGTGCGTGTATAAAAAAGATATACACTCAGACACAATATACAGACGTTATAATATAATATTAAACGTACTCTCTCTTCAAGTCTAGAATGCTTCCTACTTACCCTACCTAACTACACACCCATTTAAATCACGATTTAAGGTCATCGTTGCACCAATTTCAACGAAATTTTGAACAAATACCATTCAACAAGGGGTAGTCAAATTTGACAATATGACGAAAATCGACCCATTTATTGGAGAAATATATGCATCAAGTTTTTAAAACTGCAACCAAGTTGAGTAAAATGCCCAACTATATTTCTTAAAACTTAACCATAATATTATGGTCTGTTTACTTGAAAAAATGGCTAACCGCTTCACCATACGCGTTGTTTTCTTCGGTTAGATGGGACAGTTGGTCAACAATCTGGGGCAAAATCCACGAGGAAGGGGGGGGGGGGGGGGAGATTCGGGCCTAAAGGACATGTGATACGGCTGGACAGAGGGGGAGTCTAATAGCTCAGGACTGAAGTATGAGGAGAGCTTTTGCTGGTGAACTATACTCCCACTCGGGGTGAGAAATGCTGCTGCTGATGATGATGATGATGATGATGATGATGATGATGATGATAATGATGATTTAATGATGATGACCACGGGGCAAAAAAATGGCTGTACAGATGACCTATTAGAGGGGCATGGAAAAGTCCTCGATAGAAAGTCAGAGTAGTGTGGTACTTACCAACAACAACAACATCAGCAACAGTAACAACAGGAGTACTCCGCTAGCAGGATAGGGGCAGTGGCATAGCTATAAATTATAAACGGCATGTTCAAATTTAATATTAAGTATGATTTAATACTGGAAAGTGTACAGTAGAGCACGGCTATAGCGGGACTTTTGATTCCAGAAGAAAAACCCTCGCTGTAGGCGAGTTCCTGCTATGTGAATGCAAAGATGAATTACCGGAAAATTCTTTAAATCCATACGATTACTCCTTATTCATATCAATAAAATTTGCCCTTTTGATTAGCCTTCGTTTTCTGGTCAACTTCGTTGAACATCTCGGCCTTCATTTCGAGTCAGAAGAATGTCCTTTCGTCTTTGTTCGGAAGCCATCAGTGTTGTTTGTGTTTTCTATCGTACCGGTATGCCTACTGTAGAAGTAGCACTGGTGAAGTGAATGCGTGCGTATACCTCGGCATAAACGATCGCAATACAATGAATCAGGAATCACACACTACAAGCTCTCCTCTTCTTTTACTACTTTTAGGTCTAGCCTAGGGCTATGGCCTATACGCTCTTTTACTAAGCGTCTAAGCTACGGCACATCCCTCTTGGAGTTGTTCACGTAACGCATCTCTCCGCACCATCTCTCTCTGCCGCCTGCCCCATCTCACTCTTAACTGAACTTGTCAATCACAATGCCGCACCGCTAACTACCATCTGATCTGTTTGGACCCTGCCTACAGCCCCCCCCCCCTCCCCCTTGGTGAAGCTCACTCGAACTCTCCAGCTGTTTTCAAGTTCTAGCCTTTCCTTGCCCTGTTATACCCTAGTGTAGGCAGATCTAATTGAGTTTACACAAAGTAAAAAAGGGGGATTCCCGTAAGGTCCCGCTGTAGGGATGGTCCCGCTGCAGTGGGTGCCGCTATAGTCATGTTGTACTGTAGTTTTCTTTCTAAGCTGCCAATCGATATCAACAACGACTAAAGCTTTGCCTGAGCGATAAACATAGGGGATGTAGAATGCTTTATTACTATTTCCCTCACTTCATATCTTGAATCCTTTTATGCTCCAAAGAAGTTGTGACTTATTTTCACACCTGTGATAAAGCGAAAGAGAGAGAGAGAGAGAGAGAGAGAGAGAGAGAGAGAGAGAGAGAGAGAGATTGAAAGAGATTGAGAGAGATGGAGGGAGAAAGGGGACACACATGAGAGTGAGAGCATATACCAACGAACCACATACGAGAGCATGTACCAACGAGCCACTAATGAGAGCATGTACCAACGAGCCACACATGAAAGTGAGAGCATGTACCAACGAGCAACACATGAGAGTGAAAGCATGTACCAATGAGCCACACATGAGAGTGAGAGCATGTACCAACGAGCCACACATGAAAGTGAGAGCATGTACCAACGAGCAACACATGAGAGTGAGAGCATGTACCAATGAGCCACACATGAGAGTGAGAGCATGTACCAACGAGCCACACATGAGAGTGAGAGCATGTACCAACGAGCCACACATGAGAGAGAGAGCATGCACCAACGATTTCCAAGGCAGACTTACAATGTATCTACCACTCTGCGAGTACAGTGTCATCTGTCCTTTCAGGAAGATCCGTAACCCCAACAGCTTCCAGTTCCCAGAACTTCCTGACAAGGCTATCCGAAAGAAAAGTGTTAGTATGAGTATGACACAGAAATTGATAACATTCCTTGTTTGGGTGGGCACTAGGCCAGGTTCCAGACAAAATCCACCCTCCCAAGGAGGTCTCCTGCGCCACCAACTCAACAGAAGAATGAATAAAATTAGGTCTCATGAAGTGCCAATAGTGGTCGATTCCAATCAGGATTTCAATCTTGATAGGATAATCAGCTGAAAATTTCTCAGAAAAACGTAAGTCAACAAACACTCCCAAGTGCTCATTCGGAATCCTCCGTCTGAACATTGGAGAACAAATGGAATCAATTTCAATCAAATGTAGATCTGGAGTCGGTGTGCCAAGAGTCAACTTGTAAATATTACGAGGGCTTTCTTTGCCTGCCGGCTTTTTCACCCCCAAAACAAGAAAATGAGACTGACTCTCGACCTACCGGTCCAAGATTTAACTCACGTGCTAAACGTTTTGTGATAAGCGACCTATCGGCGCCACTGTAAAAAAGGATAAACACTCGACGGCCTCCCACTTCACGATGAAAGGTTTGCATGAGAGGTGCAGTTCCCAAAGTTAGCGAATACGCTTAATTGAAGACCCCAGTAGATCCAAATTTCTCTTGAGAAGAAGTAACCTGATTCTGAGTCTTGTTTTCCATTGCTGTGCTTGTACGATTGATACGTTTTCAGGGGAGTCTGTGATACTTTCCATGACACAAACCGCAGTATCTCTGGCAATCCTTGGCGATATGATGTCTGCTGAGACGGATAAAACAACTTGTGAGACTTCTCAGTTTATTCTTTCTCTGCTGTACATTCAAGCTCACAAGTTGAGGACACTACGAGTAGAATGATCCTTGTTGCAAAACACACACTTAAATTTTCAGTCATGAGCTTGTGATGAAGTTGAGTTACTAGACCCAGTGTTGATGGACAGAGCTGCTCCTGTGTGTTTTCTTCTTGTCCTCTCTCGTGAAGAGAATTCGGCTCTTGTTGAGGATGCTTTGCCAGAGGGAACGAGGTGATGATGTTCTCTTTCTTGCCCCCTAATCTCATCGCCCAGGAAAGCAAGATCTCTTTCTTTTCCCTCACCAACTCTAGCCCACTCCAGACGAATTTCTGAAGGAAACCGATGAAGGATTAGTGGAGTGAGGATGACTCCATATGTTGTCTGAGAAAAGCCAAGATTCTCAAGGCTTCTGACATAGGCTTGCAGCTCGTAATGCAGAGCCTAAAGACTGGCGTCCGATTTTCGAAGTTGACAAGAAAGTAGTGAACTAATGTGACCGTAGATTAAGTTCAGATGAATAAATCTATATATTACTAGAAACGATCTCTAATCTAAATCAACAGAGGCTTGCTTACATCTAGAGTCCACGAGGTTCTGATGAATAGAACTAGCTCATGTACAAGAAACGATCTCTAATCTAAATAGATCTAGAGTCCACGAGGTTGCGATGAATAGAACTAGCACATGTACCAGCAACGATCTCTAATCTAAATCAACAGAGGCTTGCTTACATCTTGAGTCC
>NW_004797369.1:1187430-1188310 GCF_000002075.1 Aplysia californica
AGAGCCATGCTAAATCTTGTTCTATTTCCCGGGTTTCGGCACTATGTTACGGAACACAGCACTACCACATTTTAAAACTAATATTTCGAAGTAATAAATACGAAACTTTTACCGTAGGTGCTGGATACCTTACTTTATTTGGACAAATGCAGTGCATAGTAGGTTTCCCGTAAAGTGGGTTGACTTTGCCTCTGTCCCTTCCTCTTCTCTCTCTCTTTCGTCCGACTGTCCCTCACAGGCTGTGAGTGACCAACTATATATAAGCCCACGTGAGCTTCCCCAGCACGAGACCCCCCTGCTCCGAGCAAATACCGACCAAGCTCCCTTACACCAGCCGGGCTGCCAGGAAAGTTGTCATTTGCTAAGAAAAGTGGCCAAGTATCCACAACAGTAACATCCAGGGAGGGGGGGGGGTGTAAAAAGTAACATAAGAAAGGTGGGTGTTGAAAAGTAACAGGGGGAGGGGTGGCTAGGAGTTTTTAAAAAAGATAGTGGAGGGTGGCAGCAGGAGATATAATCATGAAGCAATATACGCCACCAGAAATATAGTGCTACAAACATAAATACCAAACTGCAGCATGAACAAGCAACTATTTAGTTTTCCCGCCCCAGATTTCCCCTGAAAACGGACATGGTCAATAATGAAGTAACGACTTTGTCTTCTCCGTCTGCTGCTACTGTAGCGGCGTCCTCCCGTAGGCTTCGAGACGGAATCCTCCCTCATTGCCATCTCCTTCATGGACGACTGATGATGATGATGGTGAAGATGATGGTGATGATGATGACCTGTATCGTTGTTGAGAGCAATGGCGGTGTCCGAGGAGGTGTCTGTTGGAGCTTTCTGCCTCTGCTCCCATTTGTGGTAGGAGAAGACAACTCC
>NW_004797369.1:1192931-1195267 GCF_000002075.1 Aplysia californica
TCTCTCTCTCTCTCTCTCTCCTCTCTTTCTCTCTCTCTCTCTCTCTCTCTCTCTCTCTCTCTTTCTCTCTCTCTCTCTCTCTATTGATGTATTCTTTGTGAAAGGAGAGTCACAACTCAGCCCCCAATCGCTTCTTCCTGTTTAGATCTATCATCCCTATAAACTGAAGGCCATCATTTTTTTGTCCCGAGTCTGGATTTGTTTTGGCGCCGAATATTAGTTTAGTAACTGAAAATAAATGTCTTGAAAATAAACGACATAATATTATTTAAAGGGCAATAGTTCGTTATCTTCAAACAAATTTTGACAACTTCGAACAAGCATAATCCAATCCCAGCGAGGTAACTTTGGTCAATATGAAGAAAATCAGTGTACCTTTTGGAGAAAATAAAGTTTGCAGAATTCCAACCAAAGTTGAATAAACCACAGAACTTTGTAACTTCTTGAAAACCAACCAACTGTGTAATTTTGTACCCTGAAGAACAAATTTATAGAAAATGTACGTTGCCAAATGTATCCAGGAAAAGTGGTGGCTATTTTATTAACGTGTATTCTCTAGGAGTTATCGCTATTTCTCCCCTGACTAGCTCGAATACACCACTGGAAAGTCTGGGTGTCTATAATAATATGACATGTTTCTGGGTCGATTTATTAGACGTCCTGTTGAACATTGAGTTTAAACTGCTTGATTGTTTATTTTTGTTTCCGTAGACTATGTCAGTTGTCAACAAAAATATACCCCCCCCCCTTTCCTCCTCGAAAAAAAAAGAAAAAAAATGAACTAATTGAAAGGATTTAAATCAAGGGAATACTCTGACTATTCACTTGTCAACGTTCGGCTTACAAGGTATTATTCGAACCTTTCTTGCAACCATGCAAGGTCCACCCTACTGTAACCACGCCTCCTCAACCCCATCACAACCTCTCCTCCCCAAATTTCTCCTAAAACAGGGTGCCCATTGGGGGATCAGGTTGGATCGGGGTGTTTCGCTAGTCAGATTGAAGGCGCAAAGTGCAACTTCCGTGGCACAAGCAGATCGCGCCCGACTCGTCGCCTCAAAAACTTTGTTTTCAGGCGACGAGTGGGGCGATCGCCCGCGACCCGACCCGACCCGATCCCATCCGCAATGGGCACCCCGTATTAGTTTTCTCGGCACGGTGGCATATGATCTGATGCGACTGGCCGTCCTGGTTTTACCGTCCTCGTCCTGAAACCAGAACGAGCCCATTATCCCACGGTAGCTGAATGCTTTTAATAATAATAATAATAATAAATAGCATTTGCATAGCGCATATCCCCGCTCAACAGCAGGCTCTATTACACTATATTATTACCCCAGCAGACCATAGAACACTCCGAAACATTCTCAGCTTCCCGGGAAGCATACAGTGCAAGCAGCTGATTAAGCGCTCAAACACTAACAAACTGACAAGATCTTTCGCTCTCTATAGCCGGGTACCCATTCCCACCTGGGTGAAGTGAGGAACATTCGTGTAAAGTGCCTTTCCCAAGGACACAACGTCGGGCCCTTTACGGGATTCGAACCCACGACCTTACGGTTGCGAGTCCGAGAGCCTAACCACTAGGCCACCGATTTTAAGACGTAAAGATTTGCAATTTGCCCAGCATTTTGTTGAAATTTTTTTAACTTGATATTAATTAGACACGTCCATTGGTCGTCTTTATAATTACAAAAAAGTATGGCCTTATAGAAGACCTTCGTTAATTTGTTTGATAATTTGTTGAAATTGGGGGAAGTACGACCGAGTTATTGTTCTTTTTAATACGCAAGAAAAGCTGTACCCTCAAGGGAATCGCACCCAGGTGAGACGTCAAAGCACCTATACTCTATACCACAGATGCAGGTATGGAGTCAAGATGATTGGCAGGGTTGTCTGGGGTTTTTTTTATATATTGTCTTAGTTTCTTTACCCTCGATTTGTCGTCCATCCACTGATTAACGACGACAGGACACAGGTGTTGATCAAACGGATACTTTGAAGAATCGACCTTGATAGAGACAAAGAGCCACAATTACCAATGTCAGCAAAACAGATTACAATGAGAACTAAAAAGGGCCCCCCTCCCCCCTAATAAAGCAACCCAAAGAACAATCTAACATAATTACTGGCGTCGGTAGTATAATACGGGGTGCCCACTACGGCTGGATCGGGCCGATCTCGTTCGTAATGGGCACCCCGTATAACAGTAAAGCAATTTGTCCTCGAACCTAGGAGATCCAAGTTCAATACCCTATGGGGAAAATTTCTATCGAGTACCTAGATCTTTCTGCTGCTCTCTGTCTCTCTGTCTCTCTCTCTCTCTCTCTCTCTTT
>NW_004797369.1:1195444-1196825 GCF_000002075.1 Aplysia californica
CCCCACGTCTCTTTTTCTCTTTCTTCATCTGTCTTTCTCCAGCTGTTTCTCGCTCTCTTCGTCTGTCTGTGTTTGTGTCTCTATCTTTCTATGGGGTACCAGTAATTCAAAATAAAGCATTCGAACAGAGCATTGCACTTTATGAGCCAGCAGTGACGTGTTCGCACAGTCTGCATCCTGGCACTGTATATAGGATAATATAGATAGCGAGCTGTTGCTGGAAGTTGTGAAATTGCAAGTCATGTGTGTGCGGTGTATCTGCAAGTATAATGCAAGTAATAGGACTGTCAGTGAAAGCTATTTTGATGATTAAGCTGCAGGAAGCCTTGTTAGTGACTTTTTCCTGGGCATTATTATTGTCTCATACATGTGTGCGTGTATGTGTGTATGTGTGTGTGTGTGTATGTATGTGTGTGTGTGTGTGTGTGTGTGTGTGTGTGTGTGTGTGTGTGTGTGTGTGTATGTGTGCGCGCCCGTTCATCTCTAGATTGAAAATATTTAACTTGACAATTGCTCTTTTAACTTGTTTATATAGACATTCGTTGATGATTAACAAGTAACAGAAACTATTCTAGGGGAAAAAATCCATATTATAATAGTTAATATTTTGGCAATTGCTTTTTGAAGTTGATCATTTCGACATTCGTTGATAATATAAGATACATCTTTATTGTCCAGATCCTGGCACATTGGTTTGGTGTTTCACCACGTGCACATACACACACACACACACACACACACACACACACACACACACACACACACACACACACACTCGCGCGCGCGCGCACACACATGCACACACGTAGGTTTACAATCACATGCCTAATATAAATGAGCAGCAATATAAACAATAATAATCGTAAGCTAGATACACACTCAATGTTATTTTGATGATTAGTTAATTTAAAAGAAACTCTACTCTCAGGGGAAAAAAGAAAAAAAATCTTGCCCAGTTTGAGTTTGAGAAAAGATACATCGACACAAAGGTCATGTTAAGCAGGCAAGAAGCAAGAAAGATAAAAACAATAGAGGGAAAGGACAGAAGTAGAACCTACAAGTGACACTGACCAACCACCCTCAAAATTTGCCTAGGGGAGCATAATAAATCTGGTACATGTACTACGATTTATTTACCTCACACATCAGTTTGTAGTTGAAACTTGGCTCCCAGCGGACGAGACCTGTTGAGGCAACTTCAACGTTCGATCTCTCGCTCCCAAAGTAAGCATCCTCTTCAAGTCTGCTGAACAGGAAATAGAATTTAATCGTTTTGATGAAAAATAGTTTTTTCCCCCCTTCTTTCTCCTCTAAATTTATACCTGACATAGACATGACAATTTTCTACTTGTCTGATTCTACCGTGGTGTTTTTTGGGGGG
>NW_004797369.1:1197769-1201162 GCF_000002075.1 Aplysia californica
CAGACAGACAGACAGACAGACAGACAGACAGACAGACAGACAGACAGACAGACAGGCAGACAGGCAGACAGACAGACAATTGAGAGAGAGGGGGGTGGGGTGGACCGAAGGATATATGGGGGAAGGGCAGGAAAGGAAGGCAGAAATTTTTGCTTTTAATCAAAAAGGATTGGGAAAGGGAATCTACAAAGTCAAAGTCAAAGAGAAGAAAAACAAATGCAAGAAGAAGCGAGGAAAGGCATTTTTGCAAGCTGTGTCTTTTATTTTAAATGTCTTGGGACTCACGACCGCCCAAATGCAATGTCGGGCTTCCACACGTCAGCTTGGGGTACCAGGAAGTCTTCTATCTCACCGTAGTCCGCAGGAGACCAACGCAGTAGCTCGTCCACCCAGGCCTGGGAACGAGAGAGAAAGAGAGAGACAGAAAAGGAGAGAGATTGTGAGTGAGAGAGACAGAGAAAGAGATAGAAAGAGTCAGAGAGTTAGCGCGTGAGTTTCCCCTTTCACCTCCCTTCAAATCAGTCCAGATAAACTCAGTACAGCCCTACCGCAGGGCGTCTGAGGGTACAAGGCTGGCTCACTCATTAATATGCCCCCCCCCCCCTGCATTGTTTCCAGATTTACTGTCCGCGTCCTAAATGATCTCAGTTGTGCCGACAAGGGCTTAAAACACCTTCATTTATAATTTAGATCTACTACTTTCGCTCTCGAGCATTTGAGTAAAAGGCCTCTACAAACAACAATTTGCACAAGTCTCTACAGTACTCACCACGCGCAGGAATCCGGTGATGTGTAAATATTGGTGCCGCATATTCTGAAAACAGAAAAGCGCACCTTTCCATATATAGACAAACAAAGAGAGTCAATGTTCAATCAAAGGTCGTGGTGAAAAATCACACATGCTGAAAACACTTTGCAAGATAAAACTGATCACTTACATAACCCTTCCAGAGGCGAGACCTCCGAATTTAACATCCATTCCTGATGGTATCGAGCCAAATGGAGAATTTCGTATAAGGGTTGACAGTGGAAGTGGTTGGGGAATAAAATGGGGAGTGGTAGAGGGTAATGTAAGATAATGAAATAACGAAGAAAAGTGGACAGAGGTTATAAGGGTGTACTTGATCATGTGGAGAAAAGAAAGGCAGTGCAAGATAGGGGCAAGGGTAGGAGGGGGGTGGGGGAGATAAAGGGTACGGGATGGGGGTGTGGGGTATGAGTGAGAAGAAAGGTGGCAGTACGGGGTGGGGGAGGGGGTAGGGTAAGAGGGAGGCGCAGTGCAAGGCTAATACGGGGTGCCCACTACAGCTGGATCGGGCCGATCGCCGGACTCGATCGCCTAAAACTGAAAACAAACACGTTTGTTTTTGAGGCGATCGAGTTGGGCACCCAGTATAAGGAATAAGGGGTGTTTAGTGCAGATATCAGGTAAAGGATGAGGGGTTGGTATAAGGGGTGGGGATAGGTTGTGAGGATGAGTGGTTGAGTTGAGTAATAGGGGGTAGGATAGGGTGCAAGGTAGATGAAGGGGGTGGGGGTAGGAGTTAACGCTCAAAACGTTTGGGTTTTTAAATTTTTCTTTATTTTATTTTTTTTTTGGGGGGGAGGGTTACGTCAGTGGTGATGGGGAAAATGAAAAGGGGGACTTGGAGGGTAGTATATTGTATTGATGTGAGTTGTTTTGCATTCCTCTGCTTTTGATACATTTTGTTTTGTTTTGTTTTGTTTTGTTTTGTTTTAGGGGGGGGGTCTTCTTTTTGTTACCTCGTTGTTACCCAGCCAACGGGACCATCATACCGTTAGGGAAAGTCAGGATAAGAGAAAATAACAAATACAGAACCACAGAGAGAGTGAGAGTGTCATGGAGAGAGAGAGAGGGGGGGACGGAGAAAGAGAGGGCACGCGAGAGAGAGAAGGAAAGAGACAGAGACAGAGACAGAAACAGAGACGGAGATGGATAGATAAAACGAGAGAAAAAGAGAACGAGAAAGAGAGAGGAAAGAGGAGAGTGGAGAGGGGAAGAGCGGAGAGGGGGAGAGGGGGTAGAGAGACACACAGAGAAGGAAAGCGGGGAGCTTTTAATCAGGATCTTCTAATTTAAAAAAAAATTCAACGGCACAGACCACCAGCGCCTTTTCAACTATTTCCAATATTTTGTACGATATGGCTATAAGACAAGAGATGGGGGAGTAACAAGTACAGTAACAACGACAACAACAGCAACATCAGCAGCAACAACTACAACAACAACAACAACAACAGCAACAGCAGCAGCAGCAGCAGCAACAACAACAACAACAGCAAATGTAGGAATAACGGATGGCGGCGCCGGGGTCGTCATCACAACGGGGGACTCGTCCAACCCGACCGTTGTCGAGACACTGAGGGAGAAAGGCGCCATATTCACCTGCTCTTTCGAGAAAGAAAGGATACCCTTAGAAATGGCCATTGACCTGATCGACAAACACTGTGATGTATTCAACTCGGTCGCTATCTTCACTGACAGTCAAATTCGACAACGCATAAATAATGCAACACCTCAACCCACGATTCAGCGGATCCCTGATCATTGCTATATCCTCGGCAACGATCTCGCAGACAGTAATGCCAAACTGGCTGGCCACAGCGCTGCCAGGTCCAGGCCGCCAGATTCCATATGAAAGCGCGTGCGCCCAGATAAAACTGATCACAAAAGACCCTCCGATATCCAACACGCGGACGAAGGAAATATACAGGGCAGTTTCCTTAAAACGAGAGGCTCAGATTAAGTCCAGCAGTGACCAGCCACTACTGGCAAAAATCAGGACCTGTCACTTCTCTGGGCTGCGGGCCTACAAAAATAGAATAGACAAAACATCGGACCCAATCTGTCCACTGTGCAGCGAGGAGCCCCAAGATTTGGAGCACTGAGTGCAGAGATGCTCCGCCACGGAGGTCCGGCGGTGGCATCTCTTCAGGGAGGATTCATGGAGGTTGCACTGCCCCACCAGCAACCCAAGAGAGGCGGTGGCCTTGGCGAAGAGCAGGCTCTTCGGGGCTCCAAACATTTCGAACAGATTACCACACACACACACATAACAACAACAACAACAACAACAACAACAACAACAACAACAACATTCTTCTCACAAGGCTCAAAACGGCGTTGGGAAACATCTGGAACTTAACTTGTGTCGGATGGCCGTAGCTGACCGCTGGTCTTACATGGACACTGTAGTTGGCAAAGACTGTGTCCAGTAACCTCTTCATGTCCTGGGCGCCTCCGGAAACCGTATGGGCTGACCGCACAGAATTTAGAAAAATAAAGAAAATTTGTGGGAGGGGTGGGGGGAGAGGAAGCGGGAGCGAGAGGGGAGAGTATGTGACAAACATAAGAGGTACCTAGCTTCACAC
>NW_004797369.1:1201535-1203969 GCF_000002075.1 Aplysia californica
ACACACACACACACACACACATACACACACACATACACACACATACACACACATACACACACATACACACACACACACACACACACTGACGTCCGTGTTCCTGCAGCGAAACTCACCCGAGTTCAGCAAGGCCAACAAAATGGGGTATATCGCGCTTCTCATATTATTTTGCGGATGGATGCATTCCAACTAGATTCTACTTCCCCGCAAGATAACACCACGAAAAAAAATCACAGCGTCCAAATCCAACAGAACACATATGCACTTTTTCTCTCCCACGAATAATTGTATGGTGCTACAAACTACAAGATGATGTAGAGGTCAGCTGACCTGTAGCCTATCCTACATACCGTGACGTGACGTTGAAGAGAAGCGTTTGCTGTTTAAATATTTCAGAGCTCCGCCAACTAGTTTGATATCAGCGGCAAACAGGAGAGAGTTGGAGAGAGAGAGAGAGAGAGAGAGAGAGAGAGAGAGAGAGAGAGAGAGAGAGAGAGAGAGAGAGAGAGAGAGGGAGATGGGGGGGGAGAGAATAATATTGCTTTGAGTTCGCCGTGCGACCTTACTATCATAGTCCTATAAAGACAAAGGGGAATCAGCGAACGTAGGCAGGGAGGTCGCAACTGAATCTAGGAAAACTATACAAAATTGACGAGACCAGAATTACTTAAACTTGATGCAATTGAGAGTGACCACGTTTTCGTTAATGAAAGGGTAGAAGCTACAATTTTGGCACAATTTGATGGAATTTCATAAAATCAAATATGTTTGATTTTCTTTCTCACCGTTTGACAATAATACGATATTTTACTTTTCATTTGGATTGCTTTGATTTTCTTACATCTTAGAATTGTACGTAAAGTTAATTAGGCCACTAGTAAGTTGTGCTACTTATTTACTCGAGAGATAATGTAACGGGAACCTATTAGGCCAGAAAAGATCAGCCACTGGTGCCGAGAGCACCATCTTAGACAGGTATTGGCAGGTGTGTCCAAGTCGCAGGGCGAAATAAACGAGTCCGAAGTCCGAGTATCTGGCGGGCCAAAGCAGGAGAAACATTGGGTGAAATCAATTGGACTAACCAAGCTCTCAAAGAGTGAGACTAAAACTCGCACCATAGCATAAGTCCCTCAAATGCATTTAGATAAATAAATATTAAATATATGGCTTTCAGCTTGGGCGGAAGCTATTGATGTTAATTTTCAGGATGGGCAGTTTCATTTTTCTTTTGTTAATATAGGCCCATGAACTCACCACGTTCCTCATTCATCATGAATTACCAAGTTGACTTGTGGGCCAAACTAAAACGGCTCACAAACCATCTGAATCGCGGGCGTAGTTTGGCAATGCCTGATGTAAGCATTTTGAAAGAGACTACAATACTACAAGTTTACATGTATTAATATAATTGGAATCTGGTTAAACAACACACAAACAGAAAAATGACAGATTGTAAACAAAGTAATAAAACGAGACAAATGACAAGTGAGAATAAATCTATTTATGTCCCTCTCCCTTTGATACTCCTGTAAATGTAGATTATCTGGTAAATGACTTGTAATACTTATTATAAAAATAATTCAGACCGAAGAATCTCCGAATTTGTTGACAATAACTGGGAACATTCAGTGTGTTTTGATTGGTTAAAAAAATACTTTAAGAAATAAAGGATAAAAACAGAAAAAACACAAAAAACATAAACAACAAAGAGACAGGGCTCATATATTTTAAAAAATCAAACAAAGGTTAATCTTTCATTTTCAAATTATGTATATTATTTTATTTTCTATGCTTGATAACTTTCCAAATATTCGTTTTATGAACTAACAGAAGTCTCGTGTGTTGTCACGAAAGAGTTGGTAGGCCATAGGTCTAGTACAAAATGTCGCGTTTTTTAAAACAGTATTGAGGTATTGAATCGGTTCGCCAGCTACCCAGTTTCCGACAACTGGCACGTTATTTATGTACTCGAACTCTATGATACGTATAGTTTCATTCTTTGTTATCCACAGATTCGAACTGCATTCAATACATTTTTGTTTGCAGATCATTTTTGTATACAGATAAGATGTTATTGGTCTCTTACGTCAACACACACACACACACACACACACACACACACACACACACACACACACACACACACACACACACAACCACCACCACCACCACCACCACCATCTTCTCTCTCCGTCGCCCACCCACCGAGCAAAGCGATTGTTTGGCTATGTGTTATATCCAAGTAATGACGTCATCACTCTTTGCGCTCCAGTCTTTTCATTTCCTGTGGCTATTCCCTCGTCGCATCTCGCAATCTCCCCGCGGGAATTTGATCGTATAGGGATATTCTCTACTCTCTGCAAGCGTCCATTGTTCCAACTGGAGGGGGGTGGTGGGCTTACTTAGACTGTATATTATTATTTGTGGGAGGGGG
>NW_004797369.1:1205373-1208332 GCF_000002075.1 Aplysia californica
TATATATATATATATATATATATATATATATATATATATATATATATATATATATATATATATATATATATATCTATATATATATATATATATCTATCTATATATCTATCTATATATATATCTATATATCTATAGAGAGAGAGAGAGATATATATATATATGTGTGTGTGTGTGTGTGAGCGCGCGCGCGCGTGCGTGTGTTTTTGTGTTTTGCTTTTCATACCAATCAAGACATATCGAATTTTCTGAGTCTTTGTCAACAAATTGGGAGATTGATAAGAATCATTTGTGTAATAAATATTACAAATCATTAGCCACTTTTTGATTGTGTATATTATAATCTAGTCATCTGAGTCTTATACGCTTTATCTTTAACCTGAGTAGTACTTAGTACTCTGAAAAGTAGGTAATGTAAAAATAAAATTTAAGATGCTTCAATAGTGTTCGCAGCTCTTACGTGGGAAAACAGAAAATTCTTATTTTTCCTTTATCACGTGGCGGGGTTTATTTTTTCTATTCTTCTTTTTTATGAAGTTTAGGCCTTTTTTTTTTTATAAGTGTTTTACGGCGCTCGCAACTGCATAAGGTCATTTGAGCGCACGGGACACATTAAACTTTTTCAAATGCTAGGAGATTTTGAATTTTGCCCGGGGGCGGCCAAGGTCTACTCTTATCGATTTTAGACCACTAAAGAATCTTTAACGTGCGCAATTTGCACACGGGACCTCCAAGATTTTTCGCCCTTGTCCGGGAAGGCTAGGTGTAGATCTTTCCTACCAGAAGATCAGGGGTGTGGCTGAAAGACAGCAGTAAGAAGGAGCCAAGGAGTAGCAGTAGAAAGGCTGCAGAAAGAGTCAGGCGCCAAGAGGAGGAGGCAAAGGAGTTGAGGGGGTGGGGGCAGAAAGAGGAGACGAAAGCAGACGACAGAACCTTGCTAGAGAGCAGGATAGGAGGTGAAAGGAGACAATTTTCGAGAAGAAAATGTTTCGGTCGCTACCCGGATTCGAACCCGGGACCTTGAGAGGCCAACACCTTAACCTCTAAGCCACAAGAGCCCCCCAGTTTAGGACTGTTTAAAACCACATCAACATTTGATCATAGTCACCTACAAGACACAGTACCTTAAACTGAAAATCAGAAAAATCCAGCCATCGGCATTCTCGGAGCTCTGCTGTTGCGAGGACATTAATTTAACGTCAGCAGAAGGAGGGTCAGCCTAATGAGATAACAGTACGTCGTGACTTGACCTATTCAAGGCCGACACAGAACTGACCGTCCATAGGTAAAAATACCAGCTCAGGACCGGTAATCAAGACAGTGCACATAAGAAATCGTTTAAGGACAACTGCTCAAATCACAAGACAATTTTCTGGACTTTTATTCATTAGCGGCATACTGTTCGTTGCAGACTGGAAATCTAAGATTAAAGCTAAAGATGCCTGCGCGCAGACTGCGTTTACAGCCCCCCCCCCCCCTAAAAAAAACCCCCACCCAGGCTAGGATGAACTGGTCACAGCTACACCGCTGATGGACCTAGAGCAGTGAGACACCCTCACTTTTGCGGACGATTTTCAATTCCAAGATGAACGCCACAATGGGAGTATAAAAGTGTGCAGGAGACCACATGAGTACAATCTGCCATTTTTTCAACGCAACCAGCCCGTGACAATACAACTGGACAATGCAGCCGCATACAGTGAACTCCACTTTGAATTGAACTCTTTAAAATCCATAATGGCGTCGCTGTAATGAGTCCACGGCCTGTCATTTCACCAGATCTGAACCCAATTGAGCACCTATTGGACAGGATTAACTGTGTTGCTTGTGACATGAATCCCGGCCCAGAACCATTTTTACTGTACTGTTGCACCAAGCTCTCACCAATGCTTGAAACAACATTTTGCTGCAAGACGTGTGTATCCTGTGTGATGCACTTTGGTGCTGAATGCACATGAAGATCAAACAGCGTACTGATGTGTGACTTTCAAATTTTACCATTGTCAAATTTCAGTCATCAAAGAGACGTTTTTGTTGAAAAATAATCCGTTCACCTTGATTCATCTGTCAAATACTAAATTATATAATTCAATTTCGTGGTCGAAAAAAAACACTTTTTTTTCTACTTGAAAGACGAACCCATCAAACACATAGGGTGGTACCTTTTTTATCGCCAGTATAATATATTGTATTATATATTATGCATCAACTAATAAAAAAGAAAATCAAACGTATTTGATTTTATGAAATTTGATCAAATTGCACCAAAGTAGTAGGTTTTACCCTTCCACTTACAGGAGCGAAAACCTGGTCACCTTCAAATGCATCAAATTATGGTAATTTTGGTCTCATCAATTTTTGTATAATGCTCCTAGATTCAGTTGCCACCTCCCTACCTTCGTTGATTCCCCTTTGTCGTTATGGGACAATGGCAGCGAGCTCGCGCAGCGAACTAACCACAATAATCTCTCTCTCTCTCTCTCTCTCTCTCTCTCTCTCTCTCTCTCTCTCTCTCTCTCTTTCTCTCTCTCTCTCCCCATCACTCTCTCTCTTTCTCCCTCTCTCTCTCTCTCTTTCTCCTCTCTCATGGGAGGTCTTTCAAAGGATTAGGCTTTCCCTCTTTTTCTGACCTTTCAGAGATGCTGATTTCCTAGTATTCTTAATGCCATTTCGACTCGCTAAAAACTACAAATCATCTCATTCTACCATTTTTGATCGTGTAATCCTGCATCTCCCAAGACTGTTGTGCAATTCTTTCTTTCTTTAGATCCCAGGGCCAGAGGTGTAAAATGCATTGAAGCAGCCTGCCTCCTTACTGATCAAAATGTCATAATCATTTTGGTGTTTTTGAGAGAGGGGTGGGACCTTAGCAATTTGACTTTTTTGGGGTGTATAGCTGAGTGGGTGATGAACGTCAGAATGTCCAAATTTGTCTTAAACTAATTTGAATCTTTGTTTGGGG
>NW_004797369.1:1209115-1210942 GCF_000002075.1 Aplysia californica
TATATTTATCTATCTATCATCTATCTAATCTCTCTCTCTCTCTCTCTCTCTCTCTTTCTCTCTGTCTCTCCCCATCACTCTCTCTCTTTCTCCCTCTCTCTCTCTCTCTTTCTCTCTCTCTCATGGGAGGTCTTTCAAAGGATTAGGCTTTCCCTCTTTTTCTGACCTTTCAGAGATGCTGATTTCCTAGTATTCTTAATGCCATTTCGACTCGCTAAAAACTACAAATCATCTCATTCTACCATTTTTGATCGTGTAATCCTGCATCTCCCAAGACTGTTGTGCAATTCTTTCTTTCTTTAGATCCCAGGGCCAGAGGTGTAAAATGCATTGAAGCAGCCTGCCTCCTTACTGATCAAAATGTCATAATCATTTTGGTGTTTTTGAGAGAGGGGTGGGACCTTAGCAATTTGACTTTTTTGGGGTGTATAGCTGAGTGGGTGATGAACGTCAGAATGTCCAAATTTGTCTTAAACTAATTTGAATCTTTGTTTGGGGGGAGGGGAGCTTAGCAGTCTGAATTCATATTACATTTCCCAAAGCACAGTGTATGTCTCATTGTTCAAATGTGTCTGTCCTTGATTTAAGACGAACGTACACGCATTTTAAAAAATTGCAGCATTGAACGGGTTATAATCTGTTTAATCTCATTTGTGGTTGGAAAAAGAATCAGACGAGCTAAAAATAAGTACTTGTTACGTAGTCTGCTCTCTTGCTCCCGCTAGCCGCTCCTCCTTTTCTGCCCCACAAACTTTCTTTATTTAAAAAAAACAACTCTATGCCGTCAGCCCATGCGGCTTCCGGAGGCGCCCAGGACATGAAGAGGTTACTGGACACAATCTTTGCCAACTACAGTGTCCATGTGCGACCAGCGGTCAGCTACAACCATCCGACACAAGTTAGGTTCCAGATGTTTCCCAACACCGTTTTGGGCCTGGTGAGAAGAATGTAGTTGTTGTTGTTATTGTTGTTGCTACTGCTGCTGCTGCTGCTGCTGTAGTTGTTTTGTTATAGTTGATGATGGTGGTGGCGGTGGTGGTGAAGCTGTTGTTGTTGTTGCTATTGTTGTTATTATTGATGCTTTTGTTGTTCTTGCTGTGGCAGTCAATGATCTCGATCTCAACGTGTTTTTTAAACCTGATTTCATCGCCTTCCCAGCTCTGCTCTTGGAACTCAACGGGTATGGGTTTGCTCTGAAGTTCACTTCAAAAAGTACCGAACTTAATTTGAAAGCTGAAACATATTCAAACACAGATGCAAGAACCAGATAGTTAGACATGCTCTCAAAGTAATAGATATACTGGTAATAAATAGTATATATAATATATTCTTCTACATTTCCCTTCTGCGTTTTAGGCTTTGGACTCTCACACATAAATAGTAACTTTTTATGTCCGCCGGCTCTTTTGGATTGTTGTGTTATATTACTAAGGATTTATTAAAAACTGTAAAATGCCTTGGTTTGACATGAGAACATCGTGTTAAAAATCATGAGACGGGTAGCACGCGGAAGGCAATATTCTGGAGGAATTCATATGACGTTATTTCTTTGTCTCTAAAATTCTGTACAGTAATGTCCCTCTGTTCCTAGTGTACTCGGAGCCTTTTTGGTGGTTGTGAGAGGGAAGAGAAAGACATGGAATGTTGTTTGATTTGTGCCTATTTTCCAACCAGGACCGCCCTCCACAAATAAAATCGGGATAATAACTCGGAAAATTAAATGTTGCGGGGAGTTTTTGCACATTATGTTATATATATATTTGGTGCTCATATATCACCTTATGCAGTTGCGAGCACCGTAAAAACTCTATTAAAACAAACACACAC
>NW_004797369.1:1214130-1216086 GCF_000002075.1 Aplysia californica
AGAGGAAGAGAGGGAAGGAGAAAAAAGGGGGGAGGGAGTCGAGGCGATATTTACATAATCTTCTTCTTGTTACTTTATTTGATCAACTTTCTTGGTATAACCTTTTTGGTCCTTCCTCCTTTCATTTCATTTAATATGTGTCTTCATGGTTACAATACCAATTATGATTTGGAAGCTGTTATGGAGATGGACCTTATATTTTTCTCTTTAATGTTGGTATCTTACGCCCCCATCGACAGAGTTTAGACCATTTATGAGGTAGGCTTCCATCCTACTTGTCAGAGCCAATCTGCCAAGCTGGGGCATTTCTCCACACGAAAAACATGCAACATTTCAACATCAACATTAATTATTCTCTACTACGATGAATTATACATTATCGCTTGCACTAGAAAATCAGTTCCATCTTTTTGAAGAACCAACATCCACTGTTTCATGAAATAATAAGTAAAAGGCCTAACCTTATATTCTGTAACAAAGACAGACACTGATGGCCATTTTTACCATCACCCATGAAACTCCTACCATCTTATTCATCTTGTAATTTAAGTATTTCTATGACCTTTAAAGCGTGCAATATCAGAATATCATTGGGTTGTAATCAGAATATTGATTACATATCTAGCTTACCACTATTAACATTATCAATTACAGTTCATTTATTATTATGCATGAGCCTGTTTGTAAGTGCAAGCATACTATTGTATTATTATGGTTATGTGCAGAGATATGTGGGGAGGAGAGGATGTATTAGAGAGTGTATGTGTGCATGCATGTGTGTGTGTGTGTGTGTATGTGTGTTTGTGTGTGCGCGCGTGCGTGCGTGCGTGCGTGCGTGTGCGTGTTCGTAGTGAAACACCTAACCATTGTGCCATCGTATCTTATCTCATCTTATCTTATATTATCTCATCTTATCTTACCTTGTCTTGTCTTATCTTTTCTTATCTTATCTTATCATCTTTTATTTCTACTTCTTGTTCAGCAGTCTTGAAGAAGATGCTTACATCGGGAGCGAGAGAACGATCGTTGAAGTTTCCTCAACAGGTCTCGTCCGCTGGGAGCCAGGTTTTAACTGTAAACTGATGTGTGAGGTAAATAAATCGTAGTACATGTGTGCTAATAAATTATCCTCTCCTGTTCAAGATAACAGTTGATGGTTAATCGGCGCCATTAGCAGGTCTTACTTTTTTACTTTCCCTCTGCTGTTTCTATCTTTCTTGCTTCTTGCCTGCTTAATACACATATGATCGTTATTGTGCCGATGTGATGCTCTTTACTCAAACTCAAACTGGGTATGATTTGAGGTTTGCCCTCAGAGCAGAGTTTCTTTAAATGAACCATTTAAAAAAGCGATTGTCAGCCCAGTTATCATAATTATGGAATTTGTTTTTCATCATCTTAGGAGAGAGTTTCTATCATTTGTTAATCATTAATGAATCTCGATATGAACCAGTTAAAAGAGTAATTTTGTCAAATCATTCATTATCATGAGATGAAAAAACACTCATACACACACACACACACACACACACACACAAACACGCGCGCACACATACACACACACACACACACACACACACACACACACACAAACATTCGCGCGCACGATAATGTCTAGAAAAAAGTCTCTATCACTATCTGATTTCCTGCAACTTGATCATCAAACAGCTTTCACTGACAGCCCTATGGTACTTGGGTTACATTTGCAAATACTCTGTACACACATGACTTGCAAATTCACAGCTTCCATCAACAGCTCATAGACATTGTACAATGCCAGCGTGCAGACAGTAGGAACACGCCACTGCTTGTTCAACAAAGTGCAATGTTACGTTTGAATGCATTATTTTAAATAACCCAATCGATTTCGAGGTCCAAACGCCCTCCTTTGTAATTACAACAGTGCTCTCTCTCTCTCTCTCTCTCTCTCTCTCTCTCTCTCTCTCTCTCTCTCTC
>NW_004797369.1:1216678-1217712 GCF_000002075.1 Aplysia californica
TTTCCATCAATGTGTGAGAGAAGAGCACTGCACTTTAAATCTGTTAATTTCTTTTTAAATGTAAATGTGTTTACGCCCCAATCGACCCAGTTTAGATATATTAGGAGGCGAGCTTCCACCTTGCCTGTCAGGCCACTTGGGCAGAAGGGGATACAGTGTCCCAGCAGAAAGGCATAGGTACTCGATAGAAATTCTCCCCACACGGAAATCGAACCCAAGTCTTCTGCGCGCGACAGAGAAACGCCTAAACTCTGTACTACATGTATAGACGGCGGTAAGAGCAAGATAATTGGCAGGAGAGTTTCTTGTGTGTGAGGACAAATTGCTGAACCGCTACAACACAGACGCAGGTACATTTTTGTTGGTTTGTTGGTTTGTTTTGTGGCAGTTTATTTTTAATTGAACACTCAATATATTAGAGTGCGGTGGCGGAGCGGTAAGTGCGCTCGCCTCCGAAGTGGAAAGTCTGGGTTCGAGCCTCGGTTCGGACACGGATATTTTTCGCCCCCTCCGGCCCACCCAGCAGTAATGGGTACCTGACTTCCGAGTTGGGGAAGTAAGGGCGACGTGGAAAGGAACTTGCCACCCTACCACAATATGCCGAAGACCCAAGAAGTTGTCTCAGTAACATGACAATCCCCAATGTCCGGATCGGAAGCGGGAACAACTTAACTTTTACTCAATATATAACCTGTTTAGATAGCATTGCTAATTGTGATCCATTGTCTCTATCAAGGTCGATTCTTCCAAGTATCCTTTTGATCAACACCTGTGTCCTGTCCTCATTAATCAGTGGATGGACGACAAATCGAGGGTAATGACACTAAGGCAATCTAATTCAGAATAATGCTGCCAATTAATTATCTTGACTCTACCAGCGTCTCTGTGGTATAGAGTTTAGGCGCTTCCACGCCACACGCAGAAGACCTGAGCTCGATTCCCGTGTGGGCAGAGCTTCTATCGAGTCAACCTATGTCTATAAATGCGCGACGCACTCGCGCGCGTATGTGTGTGTGTGTGTGTGTGTGTGTGTG
>NW_004797369.1:1220816-1224352 GCF_000002075.1 Aplysia californica
AAAAATGTATATCAAAGCAGCGCACTACCAGAGCCGCCAAAAATTGTTCATAACAAGATAGTTCACTCTGCCAAAAAATGTCCGCGGAAGTCCGCGCATTGGTTCAGGGGGCGCTGCAGTTTTGGTTTGAAGCTCTCTTTCGTTTCTCCACGAGAAGAAAAGCACAATTTGTTAGTTTTGTTTTTATTGTTTTCCACACAAGTAGGGAAACTGTTCGCAAAGTCCGCGCTTTTTCGAAGAGGACGCCACCAGATTTTGAGGACAATTTTATAACTGGCTCCAAGAAAAGAGTGAACTTTCTTGTAATGTACGATCTTTGGAGCTGCACACTTTATAACGATATCGATACAATTTGATTACCAATACCCTCCAGAGGTTACCTTCTCCTTGACAAAAAAAGTTACTCTGTACTACAGGGGTCATTCAAAAAGTTTTGCCTCCAAGTTCATAATTTCTTTATTACTGATACTACACACAAAGGATACACACCAAATGAAAGCTTAGAATGTCTGCTACATGATAGTACCTTTACTTTTCAACATAGTGGCCTTCTTTGTCAATGCAGATCCGCCAACATCGAATAAGTTGTCGCATGCTGTCGGCGAAAAATTCATGTGGTTTTCCACTGAACCAGCGACACACATCTTTTGAACTTCATCGCCATCTGCATAACATTTTCCTTTGAGGTACTCCTTCAACTTAGGAAAAGGATAAAAGTCAGATGGAGCAAGGGCTGGACTCTATGATGGGTGCCGTAAGTTTTCTTGAAACCTGAGATATGTCATGGCATCTTGAGTTTGCCGAAACGTGTGTGGACGGGCGTTGTCGTGGTGCAAAATTACATATTTTCCAGGCCAAACTCGTGACAGCCGTGCTCTAAGTCTTCTTAGGGTCTGAATATATCGTTCAGAGCTGATAGTGGAACCCTGTTCCAAAAATTCCATATGAATCAGACCATCGCTGTTCCAAAACACTGTCATTAGCATTTTATTTGCAGATGAAACAACTTTGAACTTCTTGGGGCTAGGTGAGCCAGTGTGCCTGTATTCTTTCGATTGTCTTTTGTTCTCTGGGTCATAATGGTTTACCCAAGTCTCGTCTCCTGTGACTATACAGGATAAGAAAGCGTCACCTTCATCGTTATAACGAGCCAGGAGTTCATCACTAACTTGACTTCTGTACAATCTCAGCTCGGGTGACAACATGTGGGGAACCCATCGTGCACACACTTTCCTGTAACCCAACACATCTTGGATAATACACTGAGAACTCCCTACAGAAATCCCTAGCATTTCCCTGACATCTCTTGCTTTGATCCGCCGGTTGGCTTGGGTGATCTCATCCACTCTCTCCTGGTGTTGAACGTCACTGGCAAAGTTGGGAGGACCACAATGAGCTTGGTCATGCAAATCTGTCTCTGCTGGACCGGTTTCAGCGAACTCCTTTGCCCATCTTCGAACAGTGCTTACATCTACATGCTTCACCATAGACTAGCTTCATTCGCCTATGAATATCGATGGGTGCCGCTCATTCTGCAGTAAGGAACTCAATAACAGCTCTTTGCTTTAAGCGCACACTCACTGGTTTGCTGGACGCCATTTTCTCGGCGACAATGTACCTTAGCTTCCATGATGTAAATAGCAGTAACATAAAGGTGTGACATCATAGCATAATTCTGTTCTTTGGGTTTGAGAGAATACATTTGAAAGTCAATTGTGTACAAATTTCATGAAGATATATTGAATAGTTTAGAAGTTATTGGAGAGGAGGCAAAACTTTTTGAACAACCCTCGTATATCCATAAAACTAAGTGTCACGAAAACTTGTCCAGGTGAGTCCGTTGACAAAAGGGATTGGGGTGTAATTATATTATGTTATATTATGTAAAAATCCAACTGATTTACAGAAACCGACATTTTTACGTCTTGCAAAGGAATTACTTTCATTTTTTTTTTATTCTTTCACTGAGCCAAAATCGTGCACTGAGCGTACAAAAAATGGCTGTTACTTAGATAAGTGGTGAGTTGTAGCATGACGACATTATTTTTAAAAATCTAATGCAGCTATATCTCAAATTGATATTATATTAATTTATGATAACCAATAGAACGTAGTGGGGAATTCAATCACTGGATGCTACTGGTATTGGTAGTCAGCAATCAAATTGTGTCGGTATCGTTAAAACAATGCTCATCTCTGATAGTGCGCGGCTTTGATACTTTATTTAAGTCCGCGACTGATAGCATTCCGTTTTTGCCTGTCTTACTTTCTCCTGCTCAAAATGGTCATTATGGTTTTCTTTATTCAAACAAAACGAGATCATGTTCACAGCGGATGAGAAACATAAAGAGATGGTGCAGTTGAAACGTCTGGCAGAGATTTAAAAGATCGGAAATGAATTTATAAGTTTTGTTACATGTCTTTGATCTCTGGTTGATTATTTCTCTCACTGTCCTTCTCTCTCTCTCCCCCCCCCCTCTCTCTCTCTCTCTCTCTCTCTCTCTCTCTCTCTCTCTCTCCCTCTCTCTGTCTTTCTCTCCCTCTCTCTGTCTCTCTGTCTCTCTCCCGCTCTCTCACCACATCCTCCTACTGCTCCTCTTTCTTCTTCTCCACCCAACCTCCTCCTTGCCCCTCCCCCTCCCAACATAGACCAACCAATGTTTAGTCACGCCAGTGTGTACGGAATCATAACCATTCCTGACCTTCATACATAATTTATGTATGAGGTCAGCTTCCTCTTTGTGTTAATTATTTTTATGCTTAATATAGATTATGTTTGGTGTACCGGTATGTATGTCATAACAGGTATATTGTGTGGAGTTGCATGATTGTGGGAGTAAGGCATTTCTTGTTTTTCATTTCAATTAATAAAACAATGTGTAGTACACACAGGCATGACGTTTGTTTCTTTTAACTCTGTACCCCACTCCTGTCCACAGCCTCCTCCTCCCCCTCATCCTCATCTCGGCCCTGTGCCCCTTACCCTACCTGCTGGAACCAGAAAACCCGGACAAGTTCCCTGTGGCCGTCTCGCTCCTGCTCTCCTTCACAGTGTTCTTGGACATATTGGACTCCAATCTTCCAAACAACTCTGAGAACATCGGACTCCTGGGTGAGGGGGCAACTTCAAAAGGGTTTATGGCTGTTTCATAAAATTATGGCAAACCAGTTTGGGCCCAAATTTTCACATTGCGCTCCAGGTCTGTTTTGACTTCAACACATCACGGATTAGTTCACTTTATAAATTATATATTATATTAGTTATATTATATTGTGTTGTATTGTGTTGTGTTGTGTTGTATTGTATTGTATTGTATTGTTTTGCAGTGTGTTGCATTATATTGCATTGTATTGTACTCCATTGTATTGCATTTCTCTGCATTGCATCGCATTGTATTGTGCTGTGTTGTGTTGTGATGTACTGTATAGTATAGTATGTATTGGTCTTTATTCAGATTTAAACTTTCCTTCTTAATCCAATATTCGAAAAATAATCCCTCTTCCTCCTTTTTCCTATACCCACCCCTCCCCTCCTC
>NW_004797369.1:1226009-1227358 GCF_000002075.1 Aplysia californica
CAAGTCCATAGATTTATTTAGCTCTGTATGACGCATAAAAAAGCAACCCATTTTCAACCTTGTCCCCATTTTCATAGAATGACACACCAGTTCGCATTAGGCCTACCACTAAAAGATGCAACAATCACGCCATATTCCAAGCTACAGCAGTCTAACAAGTCAACAGAAGTCTGTAATTATTTTTACCAAATTTCGTTTGCCGGCTGAGATCATGGTTAAGTTTAGCAAAGAGCAGAGAGCTTTTTGTATTGAACATTACCTCCCCATAAACTCGCCATCCCTGACATTTCGTAAGTTCTACGAACGACATGGAAAAAAATGCTTGGGTGCCCTCAGGACCTTTAGTGTCATGAGTAGAGAAATTCCATCTATAGCGAATCAGAACTAAAAATCTAATTTAAAATGACCACTTCAGGTCGAACACGCACCTTGCGCAGCCCTTTAAACGTCACCTGGGTGCAGATTTCAGTAGTTGAGTCCCATGAGACGTCTGTGCGTAGACGATCTGCGACTTGGACTTTGCTACACCTCAACAGATCTTAACTGTACCATTTTCATCTTTGCTAGGCCGAGATGACATAGATTAGAGCATGGCAATGTGTTCATGATTCCTCGAGTGTCTTAAAAAGCGGGATCATTTTCTCAATGACATTTGGTTTAGTGTAAAGCCTATTTTCACCCTGTGGGATATGTTAACTTCAAAAATGCTAT
The DNA here is from genome assembly GCF_000002075.1 of Aplysia californica. NCBI lineage: Eukaryota > Metazoa > Mollusca > Gastropoda > Aplysiida > Aplysiidae > Aplysia > Aplysia californica. The sequence continues at coordinate 1,226,721 of NW_004797369.1, forward strand.
TTACAGGGCACCCACTCCCTACTGTCTTTTGAAGCCACTTCATACTGAATATGTACAAGGTATGTGGCTTTAAAAGCTCATGGTTTAGCAGGTCCTTGTGTTTGGGCGCCATTTAACATTTCGAAAGACGCGTTAAAAATGTGCCGAGTCCAAAGGAGTGCATGTACTGCTTCTAGGAATTCCATAATGAAATCGTTAGTTCTTTTAAATCTGTAAAAGAAATTAGATATTACTTAGATGTTACAGGAATGAAAAATTAAACACCAGAGAGAAAATAAAGAAAAATTCTACAAATCTTTTCACAAATTCCTTTACAAGATTTTAAAAATTGGTGAACTTTGCGTTTTGGGGCTCTTTTTTCACTTTAAGCCATTTTTGTTTTGAAAATAAGTTTCTTCTTCTTGGATTTTAGGTCAAACAAATTCCTTTTGGGTGAATTATGTCTGGTCCAAATTATAGCATTCTAGAACAATTTTTGCGCGAAATATTCAGAAAAAAAGTTGTACCGTTGGTTATTTTTTTCATCACCCTGTATGTTTATTTTTTGATATAATATAATGTTATTATGTATGTACGATGTATAACCTTCTTCTTCTTCTTCTTCTTCTTCTTCTTCTTCTTCTTCTTCTTCTTCTTCT
>NW_004797369.1:1229252-1231047 GCF_000002075.1 Aplysia californica
CCCCCCCCCCAACTCTGGGGTTTTCTTGCCTGAGTAAAAAGAAGCTGATAGGCGGAGCAACGATCATTCAATGGCGGCTAAAAAAAACACAACAAAATGCAGCTGATAGATGAACAAAATATTAAAAAACAAGAAGTAATAAATGTACATTACGCTTCCAGTGTTGTGGCACTTTTCAACAACCTTGGCACTACTGGAAGCCAAAATAAAGTGGCACTAGTCTCTTCATATTGCCACACACCACGTTCTCAGATAATTATGGTCACTCTTGTATAGGAAGACAACTCCTTGACATAAAGTTTATTATGAACAATATAGCCTTGGTCACCTCCCTTTGACCAAACATTCGTATGGTATCAGATTGACTGGCTACAAATTATCCTGTAAAGCCCGCCACTCACAACGCAGTTCCCGATCTCTAGATGATCTCGAGATGGGTCTTGAGATGATCGAAGATGGTCTCAAGATGATCTCAAGATAAACTGATGATCGGATCCGTGAGCGATCTCATTTGTGCTCACACACTACACAGACCAGCAGATTATCAAAATGGTCGATTACAATGGCAGTGGATGTGGTGCACTCACACATGCGCACAACAAGACAGGACTGTAGAAAAATACATGTCTCATGTGCTCAAACACCCCGCTCCGAAACCGTTCTCTCTCTCTCTCTCTCTCTCTCTCTCTCTCTCTCTCCTCTCTGTATCTATCTATCTACCTATCTATCTTGCTATCTATCTATCTATCTCTCTCTCTCTCTCTCTTTATCTTTATCTCTCTCTACCTATCTATCTCTCTATATTTTATTTGTAGCACGGTATGTTCAGTAACCTCATTGCAGTTTGTACAAATAAATTCCTATATCTGTCTGTTCTTGACGGATTGTGCCAGATTTTATGTTGTTCAGATTAACATATTGTGATCTGGCTGTCAAAAATTCCGGGACCCATGCAGCGATATAATGACAACAAATGACTCAAGCGATTTTAAAAGACAATATGCGGTTGAATCGTATTGAAAACTGAGGGGAAATTAACAAAATCAACGTATATGTTGCAATTTCTTCAGTATTCAATACAATTCAACCGCATAGATCTACTGTCTTTGAAAAAAAAAACTAGCTGGTTCACTCAAAGAATAAATTATTAACATAACTATAGCAACGTTTGATAGCAGTGTTTCGTATTAAATCCCAATAGAATTTGACGCTGATGAAGATTCTGAAGTCAGATTTGCAAAATGTTGACGTTGGCACCCTTTTATTTTTAGCGTCGAGTACCCTGATCTCCAATCTGTCAGATAATTTTCAGGCTCGTTCTGAATTCAAGCGATCTCACGGTTTGGTGAGATTTTTAACAGAGCAGTCCGGATTTTGGTCTTGAGATCATCTTGAGATCATCTCGAGATCATATTGAGATCGCGTTCTTATTCAAATACATATTCAACGTAGGGACCATCAAGTTCAAGATATTTCTCCTTTTGATGTACGCAGCGGCCAATAACAATGGTCAATGATCGTTTGTCTAAGGTCCCGAATGTTTTTCTCACAGCCTTTTGAATAATATAGGTCTTCGTCCTCAAATCGCCCTCCTGGCAGCATTTCTTTCACTTTGGGGAAGAGGTGGAAGTTGCATGGGGCGAGATCAAGTGAATAGGGCGGGTGTTCCAAAAACACCCACCAGTAGCTCTCAAGAAGCTCGTTCACAACTCAGGACTTGTGAACAGGCACGTTGTCATGATGCAGGATGCCGCCTTCTTCAAGCAAAGCGGTGTTTTTTTTCCCGGATCGCAGG
>NW_004797369.1:1234745-1236580 GCF_000002075.1 Aplysia californica
CCTCCCTCTTCCGTTCCCACTCTCCCCTCTCCCCTACTCCTATCTTATCTTCCTCCCCCTCTCCCCCTCTCACTCTCTCTCTCTCTCTCTCTTTCTCTCTCTCTCTCTCTCTTCCACTTCTACCCACCCCCTCCTCGCGTGCCCCGTCCACCGTCCGTCCCCAACCGATGTGCCTCTCTCTGCCCGAACAAATGATAAACTCCAATCTGTGAAGCAGGAGCAAATATTGGAGGAGCTCAGGTAGCCTGGTGATTGTGAATAAATAATGAGTCGTTCCCTGATGGGCCTCCGCCCTGATCAATAGCTTTATCACGGGGAGAATTCATTGAGTCTCTCTCCGTCTATTTGCTCACCTCTCACCTGCCCAAGTGGGCACACAGCCATTTTTCTCTTCATCATTCTCTTTTTTTTTCTTTTCTGCAATCTCAGTCTTCAATTTGTCTCTCTGTCTTTTCCGCGGTATTTCTTTTTTGGTCTATCTTACTCCCCGTTTTTCTTATCCAGCCTTTTTCTCAGTATCGTTTTGTCCCCATTTATTTGTGCACACTAATACTAATATCTTAAGCTATATCTTGAGTTGTAAATTATTTTATGTTTTTTACTGTAAGTTAATTTGTATCTTCAGTAATAAAATATCAAGTTTTATAAGTTGTGTCTTTGTCTTAGTGTGTATCTTTAGTTGCAAATCAAGCTGTATCTTTAGTTTTATAAATCAAGTTGTATCCTCAGTTGTGTCTTAAGATGTACCGTATTCTAGGTCTATAGACCTTGACCCCGTGCCTGCTCATGTACTCAAAACCTGTATTGATATTTTCCTAACTCACATTACTCAGACAGTGAATATGTCACTTGCCACAGGCATTGTACCATATACGTTCAAACGAACTATTCTAAAACCTTTATTTTAAAAACACGGGCTTGATGAAAATTAATTAAAAAACTATCGACCAGTTTCGAATTTGCAATTTGTCTCAATTATTCTAGAGAAGATTGTTTGAAGACAAGTTTTGGTTCACATGACCAAAAATTGTCTACGGTACATGAAATTTACCAATCTGCCTATAAAACTCATCATAATACCGAAACTACGCTTTTAAAAGTAACGTCTGATTTATTGGATTCCTTTGATAGCATAAACATCTGTCTTTTAACTCTTTTGAATCTGTCTTCAGCTTTTGACACCATTGACCATTTTATTTTAATCACAAGGCTTGAGCGCTCATTTGGTTTATCAGGCACTGTGCTGTCATGGTTTAAGTCATATTTACTAGAAAGAGTTAAATCAGTGCTAATTAAAAATAACTTTTCAAAGCAGGTCAGGCTCGATTATGGACCCATCCTCTTTACGCTATGTACACGTTATATATGGTCATGGAAAGTGTCAACTTTGACTTTGATTTATATGGGCATATGACATCTAGTAAAGAAGTTGTCAAGAATCTCGATGTACATATTGGCCACCACTTATCAATGGGTTCGTATGTAGGATCTCTGTCAAAATCCCTTTATTTTCAGCTGAAAAGGGCAGGCCTAGTTCGAAAGTACTAAAACGAGACCATGTCACTCTACTATTAAAAGAACTGCATGGGCTCCCTGTAAAGGAAAGAATAATATTTAAAATCTGTGTGATGTGTTTCAAGTGAGTAAATAAAACTGCTCCTTTTTATCTACGAGAACTTATCAGTATATAAGCCAGGGAGAAGCCTAAGGTCATCAAACGATAACACCCTACTTGTGCCACCCCTAAAATAATACAAATCATACGGAGAGAGATCTTTCTCATATCTTGGTCCATTTATGTGGAACAGATTACCCATGGAACTAAGACAAACAAG
>NW_004797369.1:1238355-1239758 GCF_000002075.1 Aplysia californica
GCAGCAGCAGCAGCAGCAGTAGCAGTAGTTTATTACCGTTATTATTACATTATCAAACCTACCTGTGTACAGCATCATAACCTACCTATGTGAACACTGTTGCAACCCAAACTTGTACGTGGACCCTGTACGTCTAGATTTACCATACCATGGACCTTTGCACGTCTAGACTGACAATGGTTGACCTTGAGGTGTACCATGTAGGCCTAGACTGACCATGAAGTGAAACCCTGGATATCTAGACTGATTAGAACATCATCACGGTACGTATTTGGAGTGACTATGACGACCACCTCTGTTTATCAAGACTGAACATGGGCGTAGACCCCTGTAGACTCAGCAACCTGTAGACGTGGACCTCTGTACGGCTATCCTGACCATATCATGGACCCCTATACGTGTAGACTACCATACCATGGTCCTCTGTACGGCTAGACTGACCATGACGTGGATGCTGTAGGTCTAGAATAAACATGAAGTGAAACCCTGGATATATATCTAGACTGATTAGGACATCACCTCTGTACGTCAGGGCTGACTCCGAAGAGGACCTATATTATAATATATATTCTAGACTGACAATGACGTCAACCTCTTTACATTTATACTGACCATGACCTGAACCCTGAACGTCTAGACTGACCATAACGTGGATCCTGAACGTCTAGAATTACCATGCCGTAGACCTCTATAATATCTAGACCTACCTACCATGGCGTGGGCTTTTTATGTATATTATTATATCTAGACTGACAATGACGTAAACACCTGTACATCTAGACTGACCATGACATGGACCCTGAGCATTTAGACTGATATGATGTAGACCCCTGAGCGTCTAGACTGATGTGATGTAGACCTCTTTACAAGCTTCTAGATTGACCGTGGCGTGGCCATGACGTGGATACTTGTACTGTAAATCAAGACTGGCTGTCTGTGGCGTCAACCTCATATTTCACCCAGGTAAACCAAGAAACTACTGTAAAGATGCATTTCATAAAGGGAAATTTTCTCTTGAAACTCTGGTCGCCTTCACTTCTCTACGCTAATGACTATTTACAGACCCCCCCCCTTTCCCCCTACCTCTCCTCCCTCCCTTCCTCCGCCACCCCCTCCCCCAAACGACCATTTGCTCCACGTATCCAGCCCAGACAATTGGACAAAACTAATGAGGTCTGGCAGACGTGGTGGTCATGGTGAGTGTTGGCCTTTGTAGAGCGTCATGGGTTTTGCTGGAGACTTCAAGATCTGTTACACAAAGAGCGAGAGAGAGAGAGAGAGAGAGAGAGATCGGGGAGAGAGAGGGAGAGGCGCACAGCTAGAGGGGAGGAAGTGAGGGGGAGAGGGAGGGGAAGGGGAGCGGGAGGGGGGAACAAGGGGAAAAGAGAGGGGGAGAGAGAGAG
>NW_004797369.1:1240985-1242043 GCF_000002075.1 Aplysia californica
TAAGGTAGAAATTTCCCAGCCATTTTCCCACTCAGCTCTCCTATTGTTAATCGATTTCAATCTGCTTACAGCATCGACTCTGCGCGCAGATCAATTTCACAATGGCCCCCTGGTCGTGATTACCACAGGGGATCGATACCACTCTTGCACTGGCATATTCATTTCAAGGATTCATTACAGCAATCTTCACAAGAGAACAAATTAATTATGAGAGAGAGAGAGAGAGAGAGCGAGAGGGACAGAGAGAGACAGAGAGAGAGACAGAGAGAGAGACAGAGAGAGAGATAGAGAGAGAGAGACAGAGAGAGAGAGAGAAACAGACATATACGCAGACAGACAGACAGACAGAGTTGAGAGGCCGGCAGGGATGGAGGGAGAGAGGGGTGGGATTGGAAAGGGACAGCGAAGGGGAGAGGGGGAAAAGAGAAGGGGAGTCAGGATAGAGAAAGAGAGGGAGAGTGGGGGGAGACAAAGAAAGGGGAAGACGCACAGAGGGAGAGATGGAAAGAAATGTGAAAAAAAGGGAGAGAGGAGAGAAGGATATTGGATAGAATACGTGACCGAGAAGGTAAAAGAGGAGAAAATAAAGGAGAAATAGTGAATGATTGCGCACAAAAATTAAGAAATTACAAATACTGAAAAATAGATAGAAAAACGTCAACATTAATCCAGAACATATTGAAACTGAAACTGAAACTGGACTACAGGGGCATATCAAACGCTATGATTCACTTAAGAAACATTCGGGAGGCAAAGGCAGAAGGCAAGGCAGGAAAGGGGGGGGGGACTAACAGAAGATGGGAACAGGACATAGAAACCTGGCTTGGAACCAAAGTAACTCAGGGAGGCAGAATGGCAAGAGACAAGTGTTCTATTGCAGGAAGGTCCGAAAAACAACGCCCAACCACTGGGAAGCTAAGAAGAAGGGTCGAACGTGGGTGGGTATGGGAGAAGAGGAAGCGTGAGTGAGAGGGTGGATGGGGTGGTGGAGAGAGATTGAAAGAGAGAAAAAGGAGAGGAGGGGGAATTGGGAGCGAGTGAGAGAGAGCGGGAGAGGG
>NW_004797369.1:1243040-1244151 GCF_000002075.1 Aplysia californica
AGAGAGAGAGTGAGAGAGAATGTTAGCGAGAAAGAAAGTGAGAGATACAACGAAAGTGAGGGGATCCGCTCTGTATTGCTATTAAACAATTTGACAAATCACACGTTCTGACAATATTATGTACCTATCGCACTACTATCTGGCTAATTATTAATTTAAATATCACACGCCTAGGCCTATCTGTCAATTTACACAACTATCGCATAACTATCGGGCCATGTTTTAAGTATCACGCGACTGTCTAGTAAGTTGTTTAACTATCCCACGACTTTCTACCTAATCTTTCCACTATCACACGACTATCTGGCGAGCTATTAATTTAACTATATTCAGCAAATTATTAAACTATCACACGGCTATGTGCAATCTTTTAACTATCACGCGACTATATAGAAAATTATATAACTATCACACGAACGTCTGGCAAGTTATTAATTTAACTATCACACAGCTATCTGGCACGTCATTTAACCCTATCACTTTTATTTGGCGAGTGATTTGACCATCACCCGATTGTCTGGCAAGTTATCTTACAATCACACGATCGTCTGGCAAGTTATTTAACTATCACACGACTATCTGGCTAGTCACACGTTCTATCCACCCTACCCGATGTTCTCATTCACTGAGACAGGCGACACCTTCGTAGAGTCACGTGATTAGACTGTGAGCCAAGACAGCAGCCATTTGCAATTCGATGAGAAAATAGATTGGGAATTATCGATCTCGCTCCCCGTCGATTGCTGTAATGGGCCGATATATTAATAGTTCTAATAAAGAGAGGCCAGCGATACTGTGGGATCTTCTCCATTTCCCCTGGCCAGCCCAGACCACGGAGAGATTAGGAATCCAATTTGTTCTCCATTTGTCTCTCTCGGATAACATTCACCACAGGAACTCCACTCGCTTTAGCCTCGCATTTTCTCTCTCAACTCACGGAACAACAGACAGAACATGAAGGAATACAATGGGGATTTCTTGTCCATCATCCCTTTTATTCGTTCGTTCATGATTTACCCTCTCGTTATCATAATGAACATTTGACAAACAGGGATGAATAAACACGAAGCCATTTTACTACCCCTTCCCCTCCCCTTCTCTCTCTCTCTCT
>NW_004797369.1:1244666-1245852 GCF_000002075.1 Aplysia californica
CCCCCCCTCCTCACCCCAAATCGGGCTCCGCGTGCAGCTGAGGGGAGGATTGTCACAGATTTCCAGAGCGAGAGGTAAGCGGCTTTCTATCTCCACAAGAAGTTTGTCCTTTGCCCTGCCAAAAGATAGAGAAAAAAAATCTGGTCTCGTCTCCATTTTTAGTTGATGAACATTTGAAGAAAAAATGCCCAACATTTCATCCTCCAGTTTTTAAGAATCTGAACACAATTAATTTTGTATTCCAGAGACAGAAAAGCAACATAAATTGTAGGCTTTTTGTCTCTGTTCGGAATAGAATTTATACAGTGATTTAAGACCCCCAAAATTGTATCTCTTTGGAAAATTTGAATACAAAAATAAAATGCTGGTGGTTGTACGAAAACAGCCTCAAATATCAGACATTTCAAATCAAACCGACAGACAGACAGACCGACAGACAGACCGACACACAGACACACAGACACACAGGCAAACCGAGGTAGTAAGAATTTTATTAAACCAAACTCAAATTTGATATCCCCGATGAATGTTTAATTTATAGAAACCAAATTGGTCTTAATTCTTGATTTAAATTCCAAACGATAAGCCGTCGAGTTTTGCCTATTCTACGGCATACCAACAGGTTTGTACAAACCCGTGAGGAAGGAGCGATTTTTAAACCCTTTTTTTATAAGTGTTTACGGCGCTCGCAACTGCATAAGGTCATATGAGCTCGCAGGACACATTAAGCATGTCAGTTTGGTAGGAATCAATTTTGATTTTTGCCCGTGGGTTGCAGCCGAAGCCAACTCTTACTCTTATCGATGTAAGGACCACCAAGGGACAACTTGCACTCAGTACCTCCGAGACTTTTCGCCCTTATCTGAGAAGGCTAGGCATTAGATCTTACCTACCCTAAGATAAGGGGTGTGGCAGAAAGACAGCAGTAAGGAGTCAAACATTAGCCGTAGAAAGGGTGCAGAAAGTGTCAGGAGCCTAGAGAAGGCTGCAAGGGGTGGCGGGGGGTGAGAAAGCAGAAAGTGGAGACGAAACCAGACAACAGAACATGGTTAGGGAGCAGAAAAGGGGGTGAAAGGAGAAGCGTTTTCAGAGAAGAAAATGGTCCGTTGCTGTCAAGTTTCTAACCCGGCACCCATTGAATGAGAGGCGAACAACGTACCTTTAGACCACGAGAGCCACCCCACCC
>NW_004797369.1:1245952-1247185 GCF_000002075.1 Aplysia californica
GGAATGATCTAGATCTTTGCTTGTCAACCTGGACGACATCGCCAATATGTGGTCGATTTGGTAGCGTACTTAAGACTCTGTGGGCGATGGGTAGTGACAGAGTTTTTTATAACGTCGCGCTTGTAAAAATACATGTAGTGTGGTAATACAAAATTGTTATCGTCTATAAGGAGGCAAAACATGGACGTTGACAATAAAATGGTTGACAAGCACTTCGCAACTTAAGAATTGCAAAATTCTATCTGGCATTTTTGTCCTTTTTGAGTCACTCAGATCATGAGGTCAGAAACTTGATGTTCTGTCGGCTCTATCAAAATTGTAAGATTATTCGGAGCTGTTATCGAGATATATTAAAAGAATTGCATTCGAAAAGTCTTGACATCTTGTGAAACTCAATTTTTTACGTCATATTTCTCAAAACTTTAGGAACTGAGCAGATAGAACTTTGTAATCCCAGGGAAGCGACTTGTCTTGATAAAAATCAAAAACTTTCTCCATTCTTCTCTCCTCCTTGCAACAGCACGAGAGCCTCTCGGAGAGAAAGACAAAAATGAAATCGGCAGTTCGAATCTGAAGTCTATGACGTTTGCATTGTGGTGAACAGGCTTGATTTGGATCAGTTAATCGATAGTTTGTGGAAATGTCACATGTAGGGGGATAGCGTCGAATTGAATCAATTAGTCGATTATTTGTGAATGTCAAGTGTGGTGGAACAGCTTCGAGTTGGATCAATTAATCGATTATTTGCGAAATGCCACGTGATGAAGAACAGCTTACAGTTGGATCAATTAATCGAATGTTTGTTGAATGTCACGTGTGGCCAGCTTTCGTTTGGTGACACAACCTTCTCTCGCCTTACGCCTCCTTGCCTCACTGGGTTGTTGCTGCTGATGTTGTTGTTGCTGTTGTTGTTGCGTCTGTTGTTGTCGCGCTATTGTTGTCGTTGCTGTTGCTGTTGCTGTTGTTGTTGTTGTTGTTGTTGTTGTTGTTGTTGTTGTTGTTGTTGTTGTTGTTGTTGTTATTGTTGCTGCTGTTATCGCTGTTTACCAAAGATCCTTTGTGCTCGCCATTCTATTAAAGACAATTAAAATCAGCAGTCATCATTTACATTCCTTACCAATCATGTGAGCTTATGCATGTGTATGGAATTCTGGGAACTCAAGTGTGTATGAGTGTGTGTGGGTTTTTGTGTGTGTGTGTACGTGTCTGCGTTTGTGTTTGTGTTTGGGGGGG
>NW_004797369.1:1248303-1249542 GCF_000002075.1 Aplysia californica
CCCTCCCTCTCTCTCTCTCTTTCTCTCTCTCTCTCTCTCTCTCCGTTTCTCTCTCTCTCTCTCTCTCTCGCGCGCGCGCGCGCGCGCTCAAATATTCTCACCAGAGGCATGCAGGATTAGGCACACGCCCCCGTTCATCTTTGCTTGAGAATTTTTTAAAAAGGAAAAAAAATATAGCCAACTTTTTTTATGCAATGGGGACGGACAGAAAGATTTGTAAAAGAAAAAAAAAAAAAACTTCACCAAGAACGAAAGAAAGAAACAGTTTTGTATGTGAGCTCATGAGTGGGTCTGAACTGGACGCAAGTTTTGCCCTGTGAGTGTGCGTGCCTGGAGACAATCAAGAACCACTTCCGGCTTAACAGATTGATGCGCTGATCTCCCCTTCTTCTCCACTTCTTCTCAACACTTTCTCTTTCTCTGTTCCTTCTATGTTTTTCTCTTCCTCTCATCTCTGTATTTTTCTAGTTTTCGTGTTCTCTCTTTTTCTTGTTCTTTCTCTTTCTCTCTCTTCTCTCTTCTCTTTTCTCTTGCCCGTCTCTCTTTCTCTTTCTTTTTTTTTCTTTTGATTTTCCCAACTTTCCGTTATTTTTTTTCTATTCTACCATTTCTTTTTCGTATATTTTTTACCATCTTTTGTCGTTGTTCTTTGTTTTGTTTTTCTCTTCCATTTTCACCCTTTTACGTGTTTTTTTGTTGTTGCTTTTCTTCATCATCTTTCCTGTTCTTCCTTTATGTGTTTCTTTTTTATCCATCTTCCTTTTCTGTTTTTACTTCCATTCTCTCCTTTTGCTCTGTTTTCTTTTTTAATGTTTGCCTTTGTTTTCAATATACATATATATACATGTATTTCTCCGCAAACATCTTTCTGTTCTTTCTTTTTCAGTTATTTTTTTCTTCTATTTTCTGCCTATTTTCTCATTAAATCTTATTTTTTTTCCTAGTTTTAGAACCCCGAACAAAATCTCCATAAACATGAGGCCCAAACCCTCTAATTTCCCTACCTTCGCCATACTCCCCCTCGCACAAGCCAACTCCTTAGTAAATCGTCCAGAGTGGAGCATGGAGGATGAAAATCTTTTTCCAGCAAGAGCAGGATGAGGGAGAGCAGGAAGAGCAGAGGAGGAGGACGACGAGGAGGAGGATGAGGAGGAGGAGAAGGGGAAGGAGGAGGAGGAGGAGGAAGAAAAGAAAGGGGAGAAGAAGAAGAAAAAGGAAGAGGAAGTCTAGAAGCTTTTA
>NW_004797369.1:1250612-1251690 GCF_000002075.1 Aplysia californica
TATAAAGAGGTACATGCACACTCACGCACACACGTACACACACACTCACACTTTTTAGCTACGATTAGTCAACTAGAAACGTGAGCAAGAGATAGATAGACACAAAGACAGACAGACAGCGACATGTAGAGAGAGGACCTAGCAAAAGCCTTATGCCACCACCCTCTCTCTCCCTTCTCCTCTCCCTCCACACTCACAGCCAAGGAAACACTTCACACTCTCGTACTCACATCCGCAAGCGCCAAGGTCATTTCCTGTCCAGGCAGGTTGACCATTAGTCTGTATGTCCAGTCCTATCGACCAATGGCTGTCTGTATGTCGTGTACCATTGACCTCTGTGTTTAGAGTCATTCTGACCGCTAGTCGTCTTTTATGTTCAGTTCCACTGACAACGGGATAAAACAACAAGATAAGACATTAAAATTTAAGCTATGAAATTAAGATAAGACAAGAAGTTAAAACAACAAAGTAAGGTTATAAGATAAGACAAGAACAAGAATACAAGGCATTTAAGATTAAGATAAGATATTAAGGTACGATTTTAAGGTAAGTGAGGGCACTTGTGCTTTATACTTCATATACCCATTCGTAGAAGGGACCATCTCGGCAGTAGCCTAAACAGATGGGTGACAGGGAAAGATCCTAATAATGTACCTATTTTTAGAGCCACATAGCAAAGGGATGAATGAAGAACCAAGATCGTCGATGTACATCGCAGAACTAGCGCTTGATATTGAATAAGATAACGCAATATGATATCACAAAAAGATAAGACAAAAAGAGAAGACAACAAGATAAGACGACAAGATAAGACGACAAGATAAGACGACAAGATAAGACGACAAGATAAGACGACAAGATAAGACATGAAAAGATAAACTATAAAATATGGCCCCAAAAAATGGGACTAATATGATTGGACGGTATAAAACAACAAGATAGGACAATACGATAAGACAAGAAAATACGACCAAGAAAAATAAAAAACAGATAAGTTACGACAAAACGTGACATATGAAAATAAAATTTAATGAAACAAAACAGAGAGACCGGACACACACACACACACATACACACA
>NW_004797369.1:1253435-1254688 GCF_000002075.1 Aplysia californica
GAGAGAGAGAGAGAGAGAGAGAGAGAGAGAGAACGGTGAAAGGGCAGCAGATAGAAAGGAGAAGTAGAAGAAAGGGCTGTCGTTTTCGTATATTCGTCATAAGTTGTTGTTTTCAATTTGCTTCAACCAAGACTTCTTCATTTGCCTTTCTAGTAGTCCATGGGATACGTAGCTTGCACATGGGTCAGTATAATAACGAACACATAGGTTTGTATGTAAACAATAACAGAAATATAGATCAGTACGCTTACGATAACGAACATTTGATAAGTACGATAGCGAACATATTGGTCGGATACAATTTTTAAAAAAAGACATAATGATATGTCAATATGCTAACAATGCCCTCGATAAATGAAGAACGCTAGAGGTTTAGAAGACAGCACTGCTACAGCACAAACTCAAGCTACACATTCATAAACATACAGGCTGACCATCTGGATTCTCTCCCCTGACTTACCCGGTGTATATCATCATTGACCTGACTGACCTCCACGAGTCTATGAATAGTTTATGTAGATGAAGTCGCCCGGGTGGGCAGGCGAGAGAAGACAAGATAATATGATGAGACTGGCCTTGGTTTTGGGCCGAGATGAGGAGCGGGGGCCTCTGGGACTAAAGAAGGGAGGGGAGGTCTGGACAGGGGTGGGGGAGGGACTATTGCTGGTTTAGGCTGAGCTGGGGGTGGGGCGGAGAGGGTTGCTAACGTTAGGGGTGGGGTGGGCAAGAGGTTCTACTCAGGCTAGGGGTGAGTGAGAGTGCGTTTCGATGGGGAGGGCAGGGGGGGGGGAATCTGGAAGAGGATAAGGGGTTGCTGTTTGTATATTGTGTGTGTCTATGAGTGTGTGCGCGTGGATGTGTGCTTTTGTACGTTAGCCTTTGCTTTGTGTCTATGTGTGCATGTGAATGTGTGCGAGTGTATACGTGTGCCTGTGTGAGTCCTAGTATGTGCTCGCGAGTGTGTAGCCTTTTTGGGTGTTTATGTATGTGTGCATGAACGTGTGCCCCTCCGTGCTAGTGTGCGTGTGTAAATGTTTCTGTGTGTGTTATGTGTATATGTATGCGTATGTGTAACATAGGAGTGTTTGGACACTCTATAAAGTGAGGACACTGTGTATGTGTGTGAGTGTATATGTGTGTGCATGTATTTGTGTGTGTGCATGTGTTTGTGCGTGTGTGAGTGTGTAAATGTGTGTAAGGTGTGTGTATGTGTATGAGAGACAGAGAGAGAGACAGAAAGAAAGAGAGAGAGA
>NW_004797369.1:1258457-1259433 GCF_000002075.1 Aplysia californica
ATATATGTACACACATGTATATATACAGTCAATCTGACCAGTAGTAAAGCGACACCAGTCATATTTGGCCCCAATCGCAGTTGCTTTCCTTCAAACAAAGATTCTTTAGGCTACTACCTTAGACTTAGAGCTGGGGGAACATAGAGCTGACCCCAAACATCACACTGGTGTGTGTAGCAACAGTTACCCATTCATACAAAACACCACACATTAATCTCATGTGTAGCAACACCTACTAAAAACACCACACACACACACACACACACACACACACACACACACACACACACACACACTAATGTGTACCGACAGTTAATCATACAAACCCCATACACTGGTGTGTAGCAACACTAATGCGTATGTTACCTCACTCACACAAAACACCACACACTGGTGTGTGTAACAACAGTTTCTCACTCACACTCCACGCAACATACCACACATTAATTCATGTCAGTTACTCATTCATACAAAACATCACACAATGGTATGTAGCAACATTAACTTTCTCACACACTATGCAACATACCACAAATTGGTGTGTAGCAACAGATACTCACGCTTACAAACAGCCCACACAAATGTGTAGCAACGGTTACTCACTCCCGCACCACACCACACATGGGTGCGTAGCTAGGCTACCTAGCCTGGGTGCGTAGCAACAGTTACTCACACAAATTACAAGACATTAATGTGGAACAACAGTTAGGCTACTCACTTCACTCACCACACCACACCACACCACATACAACAGTCATCCCACATACTGCATGTCGCAATTATTACAATCTCACACAAAGCATTGCAGGGGGCTCTCGTGGCCTAGAGGTCAAGGTGTTGGCCTCTCATTCAAAGGTCCCGGGTTCGAATCCGGGTAGCGACCGAAAAATTTTCTTCTCTAAAATTGTCTCCTTTCACCTCCTTTCCTGCTCTCTAGCAATGTTCTGTTGTCTGCTTTCATTTCCACTTTCTGCCC
>NW_004797369.1:1261236-1262336 GCF_000002075.1 Aplysia californica
GGGCGCGTTGTGGGAGGGGAGGGGTTCATCTCGCACAGTTGTCGCATGTTGAAATCACCAGTCATTAACGTAATGAACACAGTTACTTCCAGTTGATATTACGTTGCTCTTGAGTCTTATATTAGATCTACACACACACTCATCACACACATAGTCATTTCCCGTTGATAATACGTTGCTTACAAAACACACACAGTTAGCAGCTGTTGATAACACGTGTTGCAAGCATATTACACACACTGTTGTCATCTGTTGATATCGATAAAGTTGCTCACACACCTTACACAGTCAGATATCCCTGATAAATTTGCATGCTGCAAGTAAACTGCAAATACAGGTTTCTTGAGAGCATCCGAGCTAGGAAATGAACGTCGACCGAACGAGTCATGATCGCCTAGCCGGTTTCAGATTTGGCACTTAATGGTGTTAATGATGATGATGATGATGATTATGATGATGATGATGATAATATGTTGACAGCACACGGTTGTCAGCTGTTAACATTGAACCGTCAAAGAAAATGTCGTTCGTGAATTGTCGCCCGTTGGTGTCACGTGTTGCTCCCAGTTCATGGACTCCGGGTCAGCGTGTGCCAAGACTTGACCGGTCCGTCCCATCTGGTCACCGAGAACAAGGCCGGGTGTCCACCCATCACGGGCCACCATCGGCAGCAATGACAATACCACCATCAGCGACAACAACGGCAACAGCAACACCATCATCATCGCCAGCGACGACCGCGGTAGAAACAACAGCAGCAACAGCAACAACAGCAGCAGCTACAGCAGCTACAGCAGCAGGCATAGTAGCAACAACGACACCGTCAGCAGCAGCCACAGCAGGAGCAGCACCAGCACCAGCAACGATAGCAAAAGCGTTGAAGCATTATAAACAACAGCAGCAACAGCAGCAACAGCAGCAACAGCAGCAACAACAACAACAACAGCAACAGCTGCTGCGCAAGTGTCGAGGAGGAGAGGCCGGCTTCAGAGGCAGAGATATTGGCGGCAGTGGTGGTGGTGGTGGTGGTGGTTGTGATGGCGCCGGTGGTGTGGTGTGGTGGTGATGGTGGCAGCCGCTTTAGTTCCCATCACACAAAC
>NW_004797369.1:1266475-1267694 GCF_000002075.1 Aplysia californica
CACACACACACACATACGCACGCTCGCACAGGTGCATACCCTTGTACAGTTTTTGTCCTAATGATCAGCCACGTTGACGCCCGTGATCTAAGCGCCTCTAGCGGGATAATAGAATAATTCAGTGTTAATATTTGTCTTGTACACAGCAATCGCGTTGCAAAAGGCATGAGGCATTTGACGACGTGATATGAGGTGAATTATTGAAGCAACAATATCGATTCAGTTCACAGACGGCTCGTCCGAGACGGACAGAGCGTAGGACACATACCACGTCCATTCTGTTATTTAAAAAAGTGATTGTATTGTAGATGATTTACAACCCAATCAACACAATTTAGATCGTTTAAGAGGCGGTCTGCTTAAACCTTTCCCATCAGAGCCAACGGGCTGAGAGCGACACAACATACCAACAGATAGACGGAGATACTCGATAATAAATTCACATGGAGTTTGATATAATCTCAATCTTCGTTCATCTCTCTTTTTTTCCCGGAAAAGCACTCATTTACCTCGAACAGAAGTGAGGAGATATTTATGGTTCAAAGAGGTGGGGGTTGCCTGGTCCGACAGGTAATTTTAGCGGGGAAAAGGCCCGCCAAATTTTGGTGACTTCCAAAGCTGGAGTGTCTTTTTGTGCTTTTAATCAACGATTTTAGTGAAATTTAAAATCGAATGTATCTTTAAAAGGACATAAAGGTGTCCCCCCCCCCCCCCAAAGAGATACAGATATTGCTATCATTGATTTCATTATTTTGAGGAGCATCTGATTTCATCACGATGCCACATAATTCTGTGTGGATTTTACTGGAAAAGCGTTGATCAAAGGCACAAAAGATTTGCAGTTTCTAAGGACTCTCAAGCTTTGGAAATCACCAAACTTTGGAGACCATTTTCTCGCTAATTTTACCTCTGACACCAGGCGAACCCATCTCTTCCAATTACAGATGTCTTGACTTCTGTTCATGATAATTGGTTTTTTGTCAACAAAAGCAAGACAAATAAACAAGCTTTAATAATGCCAGTATTTCCATATGCCCAAAAACTGAAGAGCACCGGATTCCACCATGTCATGACACCTACTATGCTCCTCATGCAGATGGTACCGTATGTGTCCTGTTGACCACAGCACCAGATTAGGTCTGATTTCTAACACAGAATTCCTTCGACTGCCCATCGGTAGAGGAGAGCCGAGGAGAAATAAGTTGCTCCCATACCCCCC
>NW_004797369.1:1272171-1274515 GCF_000002075.1 Aplysia californica
CTTCAATTTTTTTTTCTTTTGGGGACAGAGGGTTGGGTTAATCAGTACGGTAATATCTTTATTGGTGTAATTGTGTACTGGTGTAATCTTTGATAATAGTGTTCTATTCTGTACTGACTTATTGAGAAATGATATATCCACGTATGCAATACTCTTTGTACTTAACGTGCAAGTTATAAATTTATTTTCTGTTAAAATATTCTTTATCATAATGATATCGATGTAGAAATTAATTGCGTTTGAATTGGAACAAATTTATTTGAATAATATTATATATTAATCTATTTTATAATAAAAGTAACTTACAGCAATCAGTGTTGTAAAATCTTTAGTGTGACTAATTTTTATAATGTTCCTCTTTGTTTGAAATCGACTGCATTTTTATAATTTTTTATGTAATTACCAGAATTTTAATCATCTGTCGTAATAATTAGTGATGTAAAGATCTTTTATGCAACAATCTGTTATAAAATTGTTCATACTTTTAAGTAACGAAATGTAAAAATCTATGGCGTAGCAACATCTGTATTGTAAAAATCCGTGTTGTAACAATCTGCTTATATAATTATTATGTTATAACAGTCTGCATTGTAATAACAGGAATATGTTATGTTGTAACAGTCTGCATTATAATAATAAGAATATAATATTATTTTGTAACAATATGTATTGTAAGCCTTATAATAGGAATATATATGTTGTAACAACACATCTGTATTGTAAAAATCTGTGTTGCAACAATGTGCCTAATATAGTAATTATATTGTAAAAATCTGCATTGTAATAACAGGAATATGTAATGCTGTAACAATCTGCATTATAATAATAAGAATATAATATTATGTTGTAACGTTCTGTGTTGTAGTAATCTATGCTGTAACAATCTGTGTTTTATTAAGAGGAATATATTATTTTGTAACAATTTTTATTGTAAGAAATTATGTTAAAACAATTAATTAGTATTCTAATAACCAATTATAGATAACAATCTGTATTGTAATAATTTGTGTTGCAGCAATGTGTAATATAGTAATTTATATTGTTACTGTATCGTAATAATAGGCCTATACCATGTTATAAACAAAGCATTGTATACCTTCATTATGATATTTTATTTTGTAAACAATCTTAACTGCACTATTCTATGTTGTGGCAATCGAAGTTAGAATGTCCTTGCTGGAAATTAATCAATAATGCAATATTATGATAATGATAATCAATAATAAAAATGATTTACAAAAAATGTTTATCAGTATTTATGGCAAAAACCTCATTGTAATTATCTATCTTTTCACAGCATTTATTATGATAAACTAAGTTTACTATAACCTATGTTGTAAAATTAATTGAAAGGTAGGTGTATACTCTGTGTTTTAAATAACATATTTGTAACATCGTTTTACTATATTGTATAAATATTTGTTTAGTTAACGTATATTGTAGACTCGTATCCTTTACTAGCAATTTTCTACAACTGACAGTTTACAAATCAGAGAGAAAAACTATCGGTTGACGAGGCACGCAGGCGCGCCCGCTACCTTCCGACCACCCGGCGAGAGGTTCCCAGTATTTTTATGACAGCAGGACGATCAATCAGAGTCGCCGTGCGGGCAAAGCGTTCAGCACTGGTGTGAGAGGTGCTTAATAATTCACCACCACTGCCGCAGCTCACAAGCTGTTACCTGTGTGTGTGTGTGTGTGTGTGTGTGTGTGTGTATGTGTGTGTGTGAGTGAGTGTGTGTGTGTGTGCGTGTGTGTGTGAGTGTTTATATAGGCGTGTGTGTCTATGTGTGTGTATGCATGTATCTGTGTGCGTTTGTATGTTTGTATGTGAGTAAGTAAGTGCGTGACTGTGTGGGTGAGTGAGTGTGTACGCCTTCGTTGGTGTGCGTGAGATTGTATGTGTGCGTGAGCCAGCATGTTTGTACGTACAACGAACCGTTTGCATCAGTCTGTGAAGTCAATGTTTTCCATATGAGCGTCGTAGTGTTTGCGCATGAGTGTGTCTGTCTATGTGTACATTTGTCCTGAAGGTAAGGAAATGAGAAACATGTCCACCACCCCACCCCCACCCCCACCCCGCCTTCCTCCTCACACTGACAAAGACCCACCCACAATCGAGCAGATTTCTCTGTGCTCGCACAATGTGTTATACCGTTAAGTGAATTGTATTTCTTTCTGATTTGTTTGAAGTAGTATTCTTCTTCGTATTTCTCTCTGTGTCTCTGTCGTTGTCTCTGTCTCTGTCTCTGTCTGTCCGTCCGTCTGTCTGTCTGTCTGTCTGTCTATCTGTCTGTCTGTCTGTCTGTGTGTCTGTCTGTCTGTCTGTCCTTCTGTCTGTCTG
>NW_004797369.1:1276005-1277216 GCF_000002075.1 Aplysia californica
TGTCTTTCAAACACACCACTGATCTTCTAGTAGGAAAGATCTACACCTAGCCTTCTCGGACAAGGGCGAAAAGTCTCGGAGAGCCTGTGTGCAAGTTGCGCACGTTAAAGATCCCTTGGTGGTCTAAAATCGATAGGAGTACGCTTCGCCGCCCCATGGGCAAAATTCAAGATTTCCTACCAACCGAAAATATTAGGTGTGTCCCGTGCGCCCAATAAGACTGGTAAACACGTAGTCCCGTTGTTGCTTTTTAAGCGGATGTTCCCGATTTGAAGCTTCTTCCTTGGAAATGCAGAGTTTTATTTTGTTTTTGCTTTTTAATCGTATGCAGTTGAGAGCGCCGTAAAACACTTACCAAAAAAAAAGGTAGCCAATGAGAGCCTTGAAATCTACATTCTATGACATCACAGTGGGGCAGTTTCAGCACATTTTGGATACATTCAGTTCGCGTGGATAACTCTTGTCTGTTGCTCATAAAATGTGTGGGATCATATAACACATGTCTTATTGAAGAATGTAGGTACTAAAGTAGGTCTCAGTATAAAATGGAGAGCGTGTGTGTGTGTGGGTTGGGAGGAGGGGAGGGGGCGTAGAAAGAGAGGAAGGATAGAGAAGGGAGAGATATGGCGGGTAGAAATGGGCAGGTGCAGTTTTGTTGTTGTTGGTGGTGGTGGCGGTTGGTTTGTTGTTTGTTTGGGGGTTTTTTGTTTGTTTGTTTTTTTCGAGGCAGCGGGGTGCATTGGTGCTGAAGAAAAGTTAAGACTGGTAAACACGTAGTCTCGTTGTTGTTTTTTAAAGCGTGGTTCCCCATTTGAAGCTTCTTCCTTGGAAATGCAGTTTTATTTTGTTTTTGCTTTTTAATTTGTTTTTTGTTTGTTGCTGTTGTCGTTGTTAGTGGCGTTCGTGGTCTTGTTGTTATCCTGTCGCGCTTATAATCGTAAAGTCATGATTTCGAACCCCTTGGGAAAGGGACTTTACACGAAGTTCCCTCACTTGACCCAAGTGGGAATGGGTACCCAGGTATAGACGGCGAAAGGTTTTGTCGGTTTGTTAGAGTTTCAGCGCTTAATGGGCTACTTGCACTCTATGCTTCCCAAATAAACGGAGAATATTTCAGAGTGTTCTTGGGTCTAGAGAGGTAATAATGATAGTAAAGCACAAGCAGCATGTGCAATATAAATGCACTTTTTATTGTTATTATTATTATTATT
>NW_004797369.1:1279485-1280909 GCF_000002075.1 Aplysia californica
CCCCCTCTATCATCCTTCTCTCACCTTCTCTTCGCCTCCCCTCTCCATAATCCTTCCTCTTTCCCCTCCTCCTCCTTTGCACCCTCCCCATTATCCCTCTCCCTCTTCCTACGTCTCCTACACTCCCTCCGCTCCTACCCCCTACCCCAATAATCCTATTCCCTCCTTTTCTCCCTCCTCCTCTCAGTTCTCTCCATTAACACTGCCCCCCCCCTCCCCGCTCCCCCTCCACAATTGACCGGGTACTCATAGAAGTCACTAGTCACATGCTGTAAAACAATAAATGGACTCGCTATCAAACCATCCAGGACACTACAGGCAGCCTCACAGCGGGAGATGATTGGTCGGGAATTTGCCACGTGACCGAGAAGGGCGGCCATCTTGTCACCGAATGTTTAGCTTAACGTTTTGTTGGGGTTAATGTCTGGGAAGGAGTGGGGTGGAGCGGGGGAGGGGCGGTCCAGGGTGAACCTGTTCTTGTTGTTAAGGACTTTTTTTTAGTGGACTTTTTTAGTTGTCGCTGCATTTGTTGTTATATTCTTTCTTATTTTAGTTGTTACTCTTTTTGTGGTTAATGATGTTGGTGGTGGTGGTGGTGGTGGTGGTGATGGTGTTGGTCGTAGTGGTGTTTTCGGTGTTATTGTTGGTGTTATTGTAATAGTATTGCTGTTGCTCGAGAGGGGGGAGGTTAATATGGTGTCGTTGTAGTCGTTGAAGTCTTCGTTTTCTTTGCCGTCGATGTCATAGTTGCTGTTGTTGTTGTTGTTGTTGTTGTTGTTGTTGTTGTTGTTGTTGTTGTTGTTGTTGTTGTTGTTGTCTTTGTTTTTCTTGTTGCTGTTGTTGTCGTTGTTGTTGCTGTAGTTGTTGTTGTAGTTGTTGTTGTTGTTGTGTTGGTGTTGTTGCTGTAGTTGTTGTTGTAGTTGTTGTTGTTGTTGTGTTGGTGTTGTTGATGTAGTTGTTGTTGTAGTTGTTGTTGTTGTTGTGTTGGTGTTGTTGCTGTTGTTGTTGACATATTGCTGTAGCTGCTGTATAGTTGTTACTATTAATCCTTTGCTTTGCCGCACAGCAATATTTTTGTGGGAACATCCTCGGGTCAAAGAAGACCACTGGAAGTAGAAAAAGCGGGAAACAGTAAGTATAGTTGAACCTAATCCCACAACCACCTCTACAAGACATGCCCTTTTACAAACTGTCATTTCCTATTTTTCCTATTTGACAGATTCAGCTGTGCACACACACTATTCAAGCTACTATGATGATGATGATGATGATGATGATGATGATGATGATGATGATGATGATGATGATGATCATCATCATGATCATGATCATGATGATGATGAGGACGATGATGACGGTGGTGGTGGTGGAGGTGGCGATTGTGTGGGTGTTGGTCGTGGTTGTTGTTGGGGAGGGGGAGGGGG
>NW_004797369.1:1283680-1285110 GCF_000002075.1 Aplysia californica
TTTTTTTTTTTTTTTGGGGGGGGGGTTATGGCCTGCTAATTAAAACATGCTGCACATCCCTTTTCTAGAACATCAACCTGTATCACTGAGAGTCAATGTTCAAGAATATAAAACCGTAAAACGAGACGTCCAATATTCAAAGACATAAAGTATGGCCATAAAATGAGACATCCAATATTCATGAATATAAAACAGTAAAATGAGACGTCCAATTTTCTAGAACATCAACCAAATCACAGACTCCAGAACAGTGCGTGGTGTGTAACTCTGACAGGCCACGGGCCACAATACGCCCCGCCAGGCCTGCAGTCAATATGGCCCTGTCTAACCGTTTTTTCCTTCATTACACCAGTTGCCATTAGTCTGATATTTTGATGACGATTGGTCCTAATCGTCGCTCAAACGTTCGAATGCGGTTGAACAATAAGAAAATTAAAACTCTCACACACCCGTGTTCTACATAGACATCAGCCTGTAAAAATATATACTACCAATGTTCTGGAACATCAGCCCGTATCACACGTGCGTCCGTGGTTTAGCAGTTAGGCGCTTCGTTGTCACATGCGGGAGACTCAAGCTCAAACACGGAGTGGGGATGCTTCTTTTATTGAGTACCTCAGTTCAGCTCGATTTGGCCCTGACAGGCAGGGTCGAGGGCCCGCTTCCTAAGCCATCCAAATTGCGTCGATGGCAACGTAAAAACACCAACATTTAAAAACAACCAAAAAACAAACAACAACAAAACATGTCACAAGCAACTAATATTCTAGAAGCACCCACCGGTACAGTGTTCCCTGTATCATGAGCTGACATGACGGTGGTCACGTGGTCCCCCGTCCCCCCGAGGGTTAAGCTCTCTGTCTCCAGTGCCGGGCAAACATGTCAGGGAAGCCCAACATTGTATTAATTTGGCCGATCCCAGGGGGTTAATTTAGCGTTATTTCCCAGCACAGGCTGAATGGGTTCCCTCCCCTGGCCCGCCACGACCTCCGTCAACGGCTTTTTGTTCTCCTGCCCTCTGATTGGTCCAGGTCATAGGTCGGAGTAGAGCACGTGACCGGAACTAGTCACAAGCAGGCAGGACCGGAAGTGATGTGCAATGGCTTCCAGTGTTTGATAGAGTGCCAGGGAAAACCGCTTGACACCACGGTTTTGTTTGTTGATAGGGCTATGGGGATTTCTTGTTTTGTTTGGGAAAGGAATGGAAGAGGGAGAGGAGAGGGAGGAGAAAGGGGGAAGGGGAAGGAGAAGGCTGATTTAATATATTTTACACTAGTACAGTTAGAGAGATCTTACCAACAGAACAGGTTATTTCTGCGACATGAAAGTGAGCAAAAGGCAGAGGGGCGCAAGGTTGGGGGGAGGGGCCGTCTCTATAGCGACGGGAAGACCTACAGTTTGTTACACAGGAAGAAGATAGGAGGGGGGAA
>NW_004797369.1:1285753-1290032 GCF_000002075.1 Aplysia californica
CATGCACACACACACACACACACACACACACACACACACACACGCATAATGATGAAGTAACAGAGGTAGACCGCAGAGACAACACAACCTCTCACATTCTCCCATTGAATCCTTGTGTCCCATCTGGTCCCAGGAGTGTGCATTACCTCCCGTTGCCCGCGGGTGTTCCCTGAAGCTGCTGTCTCTAGGGGCCTTGAGAGGCGGGGATCAACATGGCGCTGTCTGCTGGAGGACACGGAATAACTCTTTGTGCTAATGAAAATCTATGACACATGTGGACAGGCAATACATCCGAGGATTTGAACCGTAAACCTCTGACTCGCAAGCTACAACGCGCAAATGACCGAGAGATGAGAAAGATATCAGTGGCTCTTTCGGTTTCTCATCATATTTTAAGATACAGAGTGATCCCAAATGAAACTGGACAACTTTTTTCCAAATATCTCGCAGAAAATTTGTACTAGAATGCTATAATTTGGAGCAGATATAATTCATTCAAAAGGAATTTGTTTGACATAAAATTCACAAAGAAGAAACTTATTTTAGGAAACGGAAATGGCTTTTATAAAAACCACATATAAATACAGAATGCACCAACTTAAAAGATCTAGTAAGGAAAGTCGTATAATGATTGGTTTGATTTTTCTTTCCTTTTATTTTTAAAACCTAATCTTTCCATCCCCCGCAACGTTTAAACAATATTTCTTTTCTCCTACAGAGTTTGTTTGTTGTTGTTGTTTTTGGGGGGGAGTATTCTGGAGTTCTGAGAACGAATTGTCTATATGTCCTCCTTTGGACTCAACACATTTTAACGCTTCGTTTACAATGCTCAGTGGTGGCCAAACACAAGGATGCACTCAACCACGAGTACTCAAAGCCACACCCACACTATGCACCTTACAGTATGGAGCTGCTTCTAGAGACCGTAAAGGGGTGGGGGGAGTTGGGGTTGCCCAAATAGACAGCATTTGTGGAGTCCATACATGTATAACCTGAAAGGTGAATATGGGTTTTACCAAGGAACCAAATGTCATAGAGAGAAATTGTTCACACTTTTCAAGACGATCAAAGAGTCATGAACACATTGCTATCCTCTGATAGTTTCACGAATGGGAAAATGGTACTGTCGTAGATGACGATCTGCCTTGGGAATGCGGACTGTTGATATGTAGCAAAGTCATTGCTGCAGACATCGTCTACGGACAGACGTCTCATGGGGCTCATCTACTGAATTCTGCACCCTGGTGACGGTTAAAGAGGTGCGAACGGTGCGTGTTTGACCTGAAGTGGTCGTTTTGTCTTAGAATTTTTAGTTTTGATTTTCTACTGGACCTAACTGATGGACCATTTCCACCCTTGACATCAAAGATGGCCTTAAGGGCACTTTAACATTATTTCCCTACCTTGTGCGAAGCTTAAAAAATGAGTTGGTGGAGAGGAAATGTTCAATCCAAAAAGCTCTCTGCTCTTTACTTATCTTCACCAGGATCTCAGCAAGTAAAGTAAACTTGAGAAAACTATCTGCAAGCTTCAGTTGGACTGTTAGACTACTGTAGTTTGCATGACGCAATCTTTGGAATTTTTAGTGGTAGGCCTAATGCAAATTAGTTCGTCTTGCAACAAAAATGGGGATAGGGCCTATAGCTGAAAATGGATTGTTTTTTACGCGCCATGTAGAGCAAAACTATTCTGTAGATTTATCTAACATGAACCCAAAACAAATTCCTTTTGACTTCCAAATGTTGTGTACAAATTTGAAAGGCAAAACTTCAGTGTGGAGGAAAATATTAGCAAAAAAAGTTGTACAGGTGGGGGGTTTTTTGTTTGTTGTTTTTTTGTTTGTTTGTTTGTTTGTTTTTGGATCACCTGTACTTCAACTATTCCGACTTGCAAAGCAAAACTAAGCCATGCTATGAACTAACGCGAAAACAGCATACTCGCGTCTCGCGCGCTCATATGACCTTAAGCACTTGCGAAATCCGTAAAACTTTTACGAAATGAAACCAAACAAATCTATTTCCTTGAGAGTTGAGGGCTAAGACTTGACGTCACGTCAGTACTGTAACGGTCACATGACACCATGAACGAAGTCACGTACAATGGTATGACGGTGACATGACAGACATTTCGTGTGTATAGAGTCGTGACTGTGACGACAGAGGACTACGAGTGTTATACATACAGAGACGTGACGGTGACGATATAGAACAATGTGTTGTGTCGAGACATGATGCTTGACGTGACAAAGATGAGGTGTTGTATAGAGATGCGACGATGACATGACAGATAAAACACGTTGCACAGAAAAGTGACCGTGACGAAAAATGGGAATAAATGTATATTGTATAAAGCTGTGACAGTGACATGTGTTATACAGAGACGTGATGGTGACGTGGAATATAACATGTGTTACACAGAGACGTGACGATAACTATACATAATATTACATGTTTTATACAGAAACGTCATGGTGACGTGACACATAACATGTGTTATACAGAGACGTCATGGTAACGTGAAATAATATAACATGTTTATACAGAGACGTGACGATAACATGACATAATATGGTCGCTTTTAAGCACATGATGGGGGCTATCCCGAAAAAAGTTGTTTTGAGAAAATCGAAGGTAAAGTTTTTGCCCTTTGTTCCGTTTCTTTAAAAGACAAGGAGAGTTTTTTCTATAACCAATCAAATATACACACCAGTGAAACTAAACTTCTCTTATAGGTAGAACAATGTCCACTTTCGGTGTAGAGCAATGTCCACTTTCGGTGTAGATCAAGATTCTGGAAACCCCCAAAATCTGTTTTAGCCCACTTATCCTTAAGAGCGACTATATAACATGTATCATACAGACACGTCATGGTGACATGAAATAATATGACATGTGTTGTACAGAGACATGATGGGGGCGTGATATATAACATGTGTTATACAGAGACATTATGGGGGCGTGACATATAACATGTGTTATACAGAGACATTATGGGGACGTGACATATAATGTTATGTGTTACACAGAGACATGACGGAAACGCAACAAAGAATGTGTGTTGTTTTGAGACATGAAAATACAGGACAATAGGTGTGGTGTTGTATAATAGACCTAATGTTGACGACAGAGGACAGTGTGTTTTGTAAGGAAAAGAGAATTTGATGTGACAGACATTGTGTTATATAGAGACACGACAGGGATGATGCGTGTCGTATAGAGAAGTGACCGTAAAAATAGGGTATAATGTACAGACAAGAGATAGTTCAACATTTTTCCTTAAACAAAACAAACAAAAAATAGCAACCCACTATGCGGATGGCTTTTTTTCGAATCCTCTTCAAAGTCTTCAAGAACTTGCGTTGTTTCAGGAGTTTTTATAATCGTCGAGTCCCTGCATCTGTGGCGTAGAGGGAAGGGCATATTTTTCGTACTCAGGAGACCCGAGCTTGATTCCTGAGAGGGAAAAATTTTTTATCGAGTACCTCGCTTTATTTGTGGGGATGCTGTATCCCCCTCAGCCCGATTTGACCTCGACATGCCAGACAGAGCCGAAGCCCGTCCCCTAAATGATCTAAATCGTACCTATGGTGTCGTAAAAACATCTACACTTAAAAGAAATAAGAACGTGTAATTGTAGAGTGCTGAAAACGGTGTAAAATATCTATCTTATCAGCCAGAGAGAGAGAGAGACGTGAATGCACAAGATTTGTTACTCTGTCCGTCAAAGAGACCAGAGGGGGTCTGTTTCCGATATTGGAACGGCCCACGAGCCTGTGTGGTGCTCAAGAAACTCTGACGTCCCCCCACATGTCTTAAGTCTGATGCATTATTAATATTTCCCTGATCCACATGAATATTCAGGAGAAACCACTCGGCCAGGAAGCTCTCCATCCAGCAGACGCTGAGTGACGTCATGGGCGCCACAGTGTCTGGTCTCGGCTGGACAATACACGCGGCAAATTGACACTGATGACGTCACTAAACACAAGCTCCTGGCGCTAGGATTCATCTTTTCCTTATCTTTATTCACCCATCTGTCTGTGGGTAAATCTGTTTGTCTATTTATCTAGTTTCCTTTTTGAGCGCGAGGAGTCTACTTGTCCGTCTGTTCTTTCGCTCGCGACGATTCTAGCATAGTTTAGGTCTCCTGGGCTATTGAATCTAAAAATATAGTATTTCATTTAGTGTTTGGGATTTTTTTTTCTGTTTTGTTTGTGGTTTACGTGTTTGTTGGGGTTGTTGGGGGTTTTTTGGGGGGTTTTTTGCTTGTTTTTTTCGGG
>NW_004797369.1:1292769-1294189 GCF_000002075.1 Aplysia californica
CTCCTACCCCTCCCCATCTTTACATCTGGCTTCCTCAACCCCCCCTCCCTACGCTTTCCACATTCTCCAGCCAAACCAACCTACCGCCCCTCACCCCCTACTTTATTTTTATTTTTATTTCTTTTAATTGTGTAAGTGAGCTCACAAAGACATTGACATAAAGCTATAACCACTTCCAACATTAACCTGTCCTACCTCAATATCTATCCTCACACTTTATATACCCTCCCTCTATTTACCTCTATACCTGTCCTCTCTAATTTCACTCTACCCAATATCAATAATAATAATCTGCCCTCACTCTATAACATATTATATCTCAATATCTATACATTCTTTATATCTACCCTTTCTCTTTATCTGACCTTACTCTATCCTATCTGTACGCCTACCCTAACTCTATGTTTGTTTTATCTACAGCTATCTTTTTTTTGTTATCAATCCTTACTCAATCCTTTGTCCATATCTACTCTCACTATAGTTTATTCTATCTTCTTATTTGTGCTATCTCTGTATTTAGCCTTTTTCTATGTCTATTTTCTTCTCTCTAACCTATCCTTATATCTGACTATTCTCTTTATCTATGTTTTCACTCAGTATCTAGCCCACATCTTTATACTTATCCTATCACTATATTTACTCTTTTCTTTATCTATTTTCTCACTCTAACCTGTCTCTATATTATTATCTATCCTTTCATTTTATCTTTCCCCACTCTGCCCTGTCTCTCTATCTATCTATCCAATCCATCCTGTCTGCCTGTATCCGCCGGTCGGCCGTGTAGCGTAGCATCTCTGTCCGGCCTGTGAGTGGGGAGAAATCTATCGATCAATCGATCTGTTCCCTCTCAGCTCAAGCCGTGCACAGCTGGCGATAGCAGATAGAGCACACTGTTACGGGGCGCCGCTCTATCGTAGTACTAGCACTCATTCTTCTCGCATTTTCCTTCTCCTCTTTTTTCCTCTCATTTTTTTCTGTCTGCTTGGTTATTTTCTGTCTCTCTCTTTCTCTTTCTGTGCCGCAGTCTTTGTCTCTCCTTCTCTATCTATCTATCTATCTATCTATCTATCTATCTATCTATCTATCTATCTATCTATCTATCTATCTATCTATCTATCTATTTTTCTCTCGTTTTGTCTTACGTCATGACAACGAAGCTTTTACCCATTTGCTTTATATATACATCTAAAACTCTGTATGCATGATACGATATGTGTATAAAAATAATGATAATTCGGCTATCATAAAATGATGATGACCTCTATCTATCTATCTATCTGCCTATCAATCGATTGATAGATCACTCTATCAATCTGTCTACCTATCTATCTATCTATCTATCTTTCTATCTATCAATCTGTCTACCTATCTATCTATCTATCTATCTATCTATCTATCTATCTATCTATCTATCTATCTA
>NW_004797369.1:1296744-1298636 GCF_000002075.1 Aplysia californica
TCTCTCTCTCTCTCTCTCTCTCTCTCTCTCAGTGTTCTGTTGTCTGCGAGTTTATATTAAGTGGAAGTGAGGGAGTCGATCTGAGAGAGTGATGAGGAAGTGGAGGTTGTAAACTCCAAAAAATATCTTGGAGGAACCATCGACAACAACAACCGAAACTGGCATCCCCTCGTTGCACTTGTGCATTTTTTTAAAAATCAAAGAAAGTTTTTAAAAGAAAATTAAGACATTTCCATGCTGATGATAAGATTATGTCCCTTTTTTCCATCCCATGATTGAAAGCGTGTTGCTGATTTGTATTTAATTTGCTGCTGAGCTGGAAACTGCAAGGTGCAAGACTAAGAAAAATGAGGCCGAATCGTAAGGGAAGCCAGCAAGATCTCTGAGTATGGTTTTAACAGAACTGGTGAAATATATAAGTTTACAAGTATTAAAACGATAAACAGCATTATACACGGCCCACCACACCCCCCTTTCCACACAAATTGTAAGATCACGTAGGAGCAGATACGTACCACCAGGAACTAGCAAAGAAAGATACAAAAAAGTTTTTTACCATCTGGAATAAGGCTGCTATCGAAATAAACATTTGGGACAATAAAGTATCATCTTAACTTATTTTATCTTATCTTATCTTATCTTACCTTGTCTTAGCTTATCTTATTGTATCTTATCTTAACTTTACAATGTTGGGTGTATTCAAATCGGGGTGTATGTAATGTTCTTTGCGTACAATAGGAAATTTGTACAATGACTGGGTGTATAGTGTTGTTGTTCTTTTATGTAGATGCTTTGCGCCCCCATAGACACAATCAGTTAGGCGGCGTCTTCCGACCCTGTTTATTTTGGGCTGAGAGGGTAAAAACATCCCAGCTGATTTACTCACATAATCGATGAAAATGTTCTCCGCACCCCGGAATCGAACTCGGTTTCCTGCGGGCGACAGGCGCCTGGCGGAAACACAAAAGACGCCCGTTTTGCTAAGTTTATAAAAAATACAATTCTGATACAATGTTGAGTATAATATTATACTTGTTAATACCATGTTGAGCGTATACAATGTTCAGTGTATACAATGTTCAGTGTATGCAATGTTCAGTGTATACAATGTTCAGTGTATGCAATGTTCAGTGTATACAATGTATGCAATGTTCAGTGTTTTCAATGTTAAGTGCATACAATGTTCAGTGTATACAATGTTCACTGTATGCAATTTTCAGCGTATACAATGTTAAGTATATACAATGTTCAGTGCATACAATGTTCAGTGTATAAAATGTCGATTGTATACAATGCTCGGTGCACAGAACGTTGATTGTGTCCAGTGTATTTATTTTTAAAAATACAATTTTGATACAATGTTGAGAATAATACTATATTTTAAATACCATGTTGAGTGTATGCAATGTTCAGTGTATACAATGTTAAGTGCATACAATGTTCAGTGTATACAATGTTCAGTGTATGCAATGTTCAGTGCATACAATGCTCAGTGTACACAATGTTCAGTGTATGCAATTTTCAGCGTATACAATGTTAAGTGTATACAATGTTCAGTGCATACAACGTTCAGTGTATATAATGTCGATTGTATACAATGCTGGGTGCACACAACGTTGATTGTGTCCGGTGCTGAGTGTGTTCAGTGTCGTATTAAAACAACTTTGCTTGTACTCGATGATGCTAACTCAATGTTTGATGCTCACAATGTGATGTCAATGTGATTTCAACACAACGTTAAGTGCTTGCAATATGGGTTTTACACAATTTTGGGGGTATACAATGTGGTTTTAACACAATGTTTGGTGTATACTATGTAGCATTAATACAACGTTTGATGTGTACAATGTGGTGTTAATGTTATGCTACCCTTGAGGACCTTTTTCTATGTT
>NW_004797369.1:1298736-1301594 GCF_000002075.1 Aplysia californica
CTTATCTTATTGTATCTTATCTTAACTTTACAATGTTGGGTGTATTCAAATCGGGGTGTATGTAATGTTCTTTGCGTACAATAGGAAATTTGTACAATGACTGGGTGTATAGTGTTGTTGTTTTTTTATGTAGATGCTTTGCGCCCCCATAGACACAATCAGTTAGGCGGCGTCTTCCGACCCTGTTTATTTTGGGCTGAGAGGGTAAAAACATCCCAGCTGATTTACTCACATAATCGATGAAAATGTTCTCCGCACCCCGGAATCGAACTCGGTTTCCTGCGGGCGACAGGCGCCTGGCGGAAACACAAAAGACGCCCGTTTTGCTAAGTTTATAAAAAAATACAATTCTGATACAATGTTGAGTATAATATTATACTTGTTAATACCATGTTGAGCGTATACAATGTTCAGTGTATACAATGTTCAGTGTATGCAATGTTCAGTGTATACAATGTATGCAATGTTCAGTGTTTTCAATGTTAAGTGCATACAATGTTCAGTGTATACAATGTTCACTGTATGCAATTTTCAGCGTATACAATGTTAAGTATATACAATGTTCAGTGCATACAATGTTCAGTGTATAAAATGTCGATTGTATACAATGCTCGGTGCACAGAACGTTGATTGTGTCCAGTGTATTTATTTTTAAAAATACAATTTTGATACAATGTTGAGAATAATACTATATTTTAAATACCATGTTGAGTGTATGCAATGTTCAGTGTATACAATGTTAAGTGCATACAATGTTCAGTGTATACAATGTTCAGTGTATGCAATGTTCAGTGTATACAATGTTCAGTGTATACAATGTTCAGTGTATGCAATGTTCAATGTTTTCAATGTCAAGTGCATACAATGCTCAGTGTACACAATGTTCAGTGTATGCAATTTTCAGCGTATACAATGTTAAGTGTATACAATGTTCAGTGCATACAACGTTCAGTGTATATAATGTCGATTGTATACAATGCTCGGTGCACACAACGTTGATTGTGTCCGGTGCTGGGTGTGTTCAGTGTCGTATTAAAACAACTTTGCTTGTACTCGATGATGCTAACACAATGTTTGATGCTCACAATGTGATGTCAATGTGATTTCAACACAACGTTAAGTGCTTGCAATATGGGTTTTACACAATTTTGGGGGTATACAATGTGGTTTTAACACAATGTTTGGTGTATACTATGTAGCATTAATACAATGTTTGATGTTTACAATGTGGTGTTAATGTTATGCTACACTTGAGGACCTTTTTCTATGTTTGTTGCGCGAGATCAAATCTAAGTACACATATAAGTTATACATAGTAAAAAAAATTGACATGCAATTTTATTTTGGCATAGCTACAGCGGTTGCTATGGAAACGGCCGCCATCTTGAATATAAAAAATGAATATCAAATCCCTTAGGCTTTCTTATTTACAGACCAAATTTGACCACATTTGGTGACAGTATACCTGAGCCAGACCCTATCTGTATAACAGCGAGGTTTTTTCAATAAGTGCAAAAGAAAAAAAATATGAGAATTTTCCCAAAGCGCAATTTTTTTCTGAATTTAGGTTGCGTAATCGCTTGCCAGTGGCAAAGTATTATTTCTTTCGCAAATATCTCTCTGTTACATTGATGGCAACCTTACCATCTATGTTTCCTGAAAGTTTCATATCAAACGGAGGAAAGCTAAAGAAGGAGTAGGGAAAAAACTGCAAAAATATTACATTTTGCGAAAACCGACAACACATGTAATTGTGAAAAATCACAATATCAATCCATCCTCATGTTTTTAAAGGCAATTTGCAAGGAGAATAAAGACTTTCTCAAATGTATCCATGCTACTTTTAGACAAATAACTGGTTGATCTTCAAAAATCAGCCAACATAAAATTTGCATAGCCTGACCCAAAATCTGCTAAATCAAGAGTCGTTCCTCCCCTTAAAACAACGTTTAGTGTGTACAATATTGGGTGTATACAATGCTGTGCTTTGACAATATGATATTAATCGACAATTGGCTGTATACAACGCTACATGTATACCATGCATTTTTAATATATGTTTGGTGTATACAGTGTGATGTTAATGCAATGTTGGTTGTATACAATGTTAAGTACAGGCTTATGTGGTGTAGCGGTTAGGTGCATCGCTGCCGCATGCAGGATACCAGAGTTCGATCCCCGAGTGGGGAGAAAATGTTTATATCGAGCATCTCGTTCTTTCTGTTAGGATGTTGTGTCTCTCACAACCAGGTTTGGCCCTGACAGACGAGGTCAGAAGTGTGCTTCTTAAAGGGAGGGAGGGGGGGTTACACCCTCAAAGTCCCGATTCCGCTCAAAATTATGGAATTTGAGTTGTAGGCATTTTTAGCTTCCTCAACCAATCCTACGACTATTTCATGGTATAAGAACCCCCCAAAAAAACTGTATTTTTTTCACTTACCGGGAATGTTTGTCACCACCATTTCCTAATTAAGTCAATTTTTTTTTTCTTTATCGGCCGTTTTCTCAAAACGCGACTTTTCTCTATACTTTTTTTAATAACTCCACCATTTTTCATCCGATCTTCATGAAATGTTCACAGAATGAAGAGGAGACGTAGTACTAAAATAAGTTTCTTGCATTTTTTATATATGGAATAGATTTTTTGTTGGTGGTGTCTTGAGTGTGGATTTTCACGGATTTATTTTTTGCAAACTTGAATGCTACCTCAGGATAAAATTCATTAAAAATTTTCTTATTCGTTTAGGAAAAAAACAACAGTCAAATTTTTAGATCTAATGTTTGTTAACAGGAATGCAAAAATACAATCTATTTCCATGAGCAATAAGTGTGGTATTCATTATGTAAGACATGTCAAA
>NW_004797369.1:1302491-1303771 GCF_000002075.1 Aplysia californica
CACACACACTTCCACACACAAACACACACACACACACACACACACACACACACACACACACACACACACACACACACACACATACACACAAACATGCTCACATACGTAGTATACTTTCACTCACAAACATATTTACAGGCACATGTATAACATAAATGAACAGTACTATATACAATAACAATAAGTAAGATACATACTCAGTATTCTGATTGTAACTCAATGGTATTCTGATGCATGCTCTAGGGTCATATGAATACTTATATCAAGATGGTTAAGATGGAATAAGTTTGATGGATGATGGTAAGAATGACCATCTGTAGCTTTCTTTGTTATAGATCAGAAGCCACGGTCTTTTACGTCTGACTGATATTTTTATTTGAGGGAACAATGGATGTTTAATTGTCCAAAAAAGATGAAATTATGTTTTCTAGAGCAAGCTATTATGTACAATTCAACCAATTAGGGGAATGTAGATGTTGAAATTGTGTATGCTTTACGTAATAATCGATTTAATTTTCTTTTTCTTGTTGTCTTGTGTTCCCGGCCCATGCTGTTCTACAGAAATTGATCATACTTTCTATGGCTGAATGATAAAATATGGACATCAATGTTTTATCAACTTTAAAATACATGAGCTTCCTTGAAAAAAGTCTTTTGTTCACATTTTATGCAGGAGAGAAGTGCGAACACGCCAGTCGAGTTTGTTGTCTATTGTAACACCAAAACACTTGTAATCTGACTCTTGCTCGAAATTTTTATTTTTAAATTTCGAGTGGCTGCAGGGGCAGTATCTTTTTTCTACAGTCAACAACAAGTTCTTGGGGGGGTTCACTTTTAAAAGCAGCTGATAATTTTCACACTATTCAGAATGGTTTAGTACAAAATTCCGGTAAGCAGTTTCGTTACGGCCAGCCTGAATGAGCCCAATTATGGTTGAATCATCCGCAAATTTGATCAACTTGATGTTGGTGTTGTTCTTTTGGCAATCGCTCGTGTATAGTGTTGATTAAACTGGTGACAAAACACATCTTTGAAGTACCCTGTATTTTTTGTGATGTGTGTCAATGAGGGATGTTTTAATTTTTCATACTAGGTTCGGTTGGTCAAAAAAATCCGTATCTATGAATACAGTTCTTGTACTATATTTTGTTTGTTTCACAAATATAATGAACTATTTTTTGTTTAATTCACATACTACGTCATGCAATGTGGTTTTATTTTGTAATTCAAACTCAAACGTCATGTATATAATTTATTGTTATTGTTTTTGTTTTGTTTTG
>NW_004797369.1:1303872-1305936 GCF_000002075.1 Aplysia californica
GGGGTAACAGACGCCATGTACTATGTTTTGCTTGTTTCATAGACGTCATGTAAGATATTATTTTTATTTTGCCTGTTTCACAGAAATTATGAGCTGCGTTTTGGGTGTTTTCATTGACTTCATGTACTATGTTTTGTTTGTTTAATTGTCGCCATGAGCTTTATTTTGTTTGTTTCATAGTCATCATCTACTATGTTTTGTTTGTTTAATAGTCGCCATGTACTATGTTTTGTTTTGCTTTATAGCCGGCATGTACTATGTTTTGTTTGTTTCATAGTTGGCATGTACTATGGTTTTTTTTGTTTCACAGTCGCCGTGCACTCACTAAGTTTTGTTTGTTTCACATCCGTCATGTACTAAGTTTTGTTTGTTTCATAGTCACCCTGTACTAAGTTTAGTTAGTGACACAGACGTTTCAGCGACAAAGAACAAACAGTCTGTCCTCTGGCCCGGAATGTGATCTGGGCATGCGCGGGACAGGTGGCGGAAGCGTCCACGTGACAGAGATTGTGGGACGGGAAGTACGTCATGCGATAGCGCGGTCGAAGACGACGTAATGTTTGTGTTTGTTTATCGTCTCGTCTCCTTGTGGGTAATTTTGTCCAGATTTGGGGTCCGCTCGTGCTACTGTTGACTGCAGCTTGTCCTTATCAGGGGAAGGGGGGGGGAGAAAAACAGATCCGGGGTAGGGGGCGGGGCGGGAGACGATAGTATTGATCATTATCCTTGCCCCTACCTTCTGGTGTTGCCAGTCATTGCCATTGTCGTAGTTTTCGTCAGTGTGGTTGTCGTTGTTGGTGTCGTCAGTATTTGTTGTTTGTTGTTGTTGTTGTTGTTGTTGTTGTTGTTGTTGTTGTTGTTGTTGTTGTTGTTGTTGTTGCTGTTACTGTGGTCGTAGTTTTTACTGTTGTTGTTGTTGCTGCTGTTGTTTTTACAGCTGCCCTCGTTATTGCTGTTGTTGTCCACTTTTCTGTTGTCGTTGTTCCTATTGTCCTAGTCTTTATCATTATCGTGAATGTTGCTGTTGCTGTTTTTGTTATTGCTGTCCTTGCTGTCGTAATTTTGTTGTAGTCGTTATCGTTGCTGTTCCTGCTACGGTAGTTCTTGTTATATAAAAGTTTGGTTTCCTTTAAAGTTCAAGTGTAGATCATATTTTATACAAAGTGAGGAAATGAACCATACTCAAATACCATAATACTGTATGCTTAATACAAATGAGCAAAACGTTAACGGCAATACAACATTACTATAAACTTTGATAGAGTTGAAATGTAAACTAAAATCGTGTTTATGAGCAAATGACGCTAGAGGAAATACAGCAGTAACGTTAACTTACATGTCAATGAGCAAGTGAGTAGCGGCGATACTGTAGTACTGTTAACGTAATGGCAGTGAGCAACTGACTCAAAAAGTACGACAACAAGAGCGTGAATTTAAATATTAACGAGAAAAGGCCTCTAACAGCAATACAACATAAAATGTGAACTTAAATGTTAATGAGCAACTAACTCTTTACGGAAATATAGCAGAACCTTTACTCAGCATTAGCATGGAGCAGGTGACGTCATTCAAAAATCAATGGCGTTGATTAAGTGTCTGGATCAAAAGCCTGAACCAGACCAGCGACTGACCCTGGTAAAAAAAGGTTCCCCAAACTGACCCACAATCCTTCCACACATGTCAATATTCCTCTTTCTATTTGTACAGCTCGACTATGCAGGGGCTATTCCTTTGTTCTTATTCCTTTGATCATTGACTACAAACGTTAGGCAGACTTAAATAGATTCGACTGGAATCGAAAGCTGATATGGTATAATGATTGACCTAACTCCAAGATTTGTGAGCCAAAAGGAATTCATACCTAACCACAACCCTAATCCTAATCATAACCCTAATTATGACCTTAAACCTTGCCCTCACGCACACCCTGTCCCGTACCGTAATACTGACAATATCCTTAATCCTAACCCTAAGCCTAACACTCTAACTCTAACACTAACCCTAACTCGAACCCTAACCCTAACTCGAACCTAAACCTTATAACCTCAAAATAAGGCACTTTGG
>NW_004797369.1:1308732-1309184 GCF_000002075.1 Aplysia californica
TGCGAATGAAGGAGTGTGTGTGTAGAGGGGGTAAGGGGCGGATAAGTGGTAGGCTGGTGGGTGGTTGGTGGATGAATTTGAGGAAATGAGTTGGGGGTGTTGTTTTGTTTTTGGGGTTTTATTTTATTTTGGGTTGCTTTTTTGTATTTGTTGTTGTTGTTGTTGTTTCTTTTATTTTGTTGTTGTTTTTCTGGTGGGAATTCGGGTGACTGAGAATGAAGGAGTGTTTGTAAGAGAGGGGATATGCGATAGGCGGATGGGTGTATTATACAACTGTCACAAACGGATGTTTCGGGATTGATAAGTAAAGAACTTGTCTGTGTAGCACAAACCAGACCCCCTTATTACCTCCGCAGATGTTCAAAATATTTGCGTGTTTGTGTGTGTGTGTGTGTGTGTGTGTGTGTATGTGTGTGAGTGTGTGTGTGCATGTGTGTGTGCATGTGTGTGTG
>NW_004797369.1:1310773-1312166 GCF_000002075.1 Aplysia californica
CACTATCCTTCTTAGACATACATTTATGAAGCTCTGCAGTTTCCTTGCTGCTGATGCTGTGAGCCTCCATGTCTCTGAACCATGCAGTAGATCATCAGCTAGGTGTTCTATCCCAGTTCCTTAGACATCCATATATTGCCTTTTGGATTCTGACCTTGATGTCTTTGTCTGTTCTCCCTGCCTTGTTGATGACACTTCCCAGGTAGGTGAAGGATTCAACATCCGTCAATGGTGCCCCTTGCAGTGTGATAGGAACATCGGCTGTATTCATTTGAAGAACTTTCGTTTTATCCGTGTGAATATGGAGTCCAACACTACGAGACAAGGTCCAGAGGCGATCTGTCTTCTGTTGCATGTGGGCTCGACTGTGAGAAAGAAGTTCCAAGTCGTCGGCGAAGTCCAAGTCTTCCAGCTGATTGGAAAGGCTCCACTGAAAGCCACCGTGTTGTCCCGATGTTGTCTGTCTCATTAACCAATCCACTGCTAATAAAACGAGAAAAGGCGATAGCAGGCATTCCTGTCTCACTCCTGTTTTCACTTCAAATGGCGCACATACTTCGCCGCAAAATTCCTATAGAATGGCGGCCATGACAGTGCGTGGTCCAGGGCAGGCCTGTGCAAGTGTGTCCTGGTCACGAGTAGGATGAAGCGATACTGATATTATTATCTTGCCGGTCTAAGCAGGAGATTTTTGGGTGAAATTGTTTGAAATATCCCAGCTCTCAGAAGTGAGACTATAGCTTATACCGTATGTCACTCTCGGGTATTTCATGAGATTTGTATTAGCTCTATTGTTCCCAGCTGCGATGGATACTATTGATTTTAATTTTCAAGGCGGACAGTTTTGTTTTTATTAATATCACTGGCCACATCCATTATATTAGCTTCTGGGTCGACTCGCGGCCCAGACTGAAATTGCTCGCAGGCTGGATTAAGTCTGTGGGCCGTGGTTTGTCCATGCCTGGTCTAGGACAGTATAATTCAAGTCAATGGGGGGAACAGCATCGTAAGCATTTAGTGACCTTTTTGCTTGAAACCATATCACTGCAGTAATAGGGCAATGTTTGCTGTCTAGATCTACATCATGGCGTCTTCGCTCCGTCAAGCTCCCTCAACGTCCCGAGACTGGTACCCGGGCTGGTCGTAATGTTAACCCAAACTGCTGAACATAACTTTGTATTTCCTGAGATTATACATACACACAAACAACCGTGGCCCCGAATCCCCCTTCTGCTCGTAAGTCATTATAATAATTATGTATGTGTGTGTGAATATAATAATCTATTAGATAGATAGATAGATAGATAGATAGATAGATAGATAGATAGATAGATAGATAGATAGATAGATAGATAGATAGATAGATAGAACCCCCACCACGCCCCTTTCAAAT
>NW_004797369.1:1314735-1316203 GCF_000002075.1 Aplysia californica
ACGGACTCAAAAGAATCGATCGTCAAGTCATTGTGGAACCAGTATGCCCAGTTTGTGAACGGAAACCTCACTTGTTTACAATGGCGTCTAAGAAGACGAACTTTCCAAGATTAGACCTAAACGAAGCTAATGAAAAACTGAAAATTAAACTACAGTGACTTCAGGCTCCATATTATAACTGTGCACCTTTAAAAAGATTCTGAACCATCGTTAATTTCGAATTTAGCACCAAGTAAAAAAAAGAAAACATGAGGCTAGATATATACGGGTCGCACACTTAATAACACAATGGGAGTGTATACACTGTATACTATGCAGACCCGGTAACCGGGAACAAAGTTACGAAGTATACAGGCCCGGTAGGGGAAACCTTTTTTGTTTTCGGAAAGTTTCAGCGCCCTCTTGGCTCAGGGTAGACTTCGGGTTTTTTTACGACCACTAAGAACTACTGGAGGAGGAGGAGGAGGAGGAGGAGGAGGATTGGCTTTTTCAGCTTTATTACATACCTCCCGCCCACCCAGCAGTAATGAGTAATGAGTACCTGACTTTGGGTTGGGGAAGTAAAGGCTGCGTGGAAAGGAACTGGGTACCCTACCATAATATGCCGAAGGCCCGGGAAGTTGTCTCACTAACAAGGCAATCCCCAATGTCCGAATCGGATGCGGGAACATCTTTACTTTACATACCTGCAACATCGTTCAAAGCTGTTTGCAGTGGGCTCACTGCCGTACCAGACCTCTTCGTCAACCTTTTCATTCTCTAAAAAGTATTCGCCTGGCGAAAGATAAGTCGTCGTCATCATCACCATTATCACCATCATCATCACCATTATCACCATCATCATCATCATCTTCATCATCATCATCATCATCGTCGTCGTCATCATCGTCGTCATCATCATCATCATCATCATCGTCATCATCATCATCATCATCATCATCATCATCATCATCGTCGTCGTCATCATCGTCATCATCATCAACATCACCATCATCATCATCATCATCATCATCGTCGTCGTCATCATCATCGTCATCATCATCATCATCATCATCATCATCATCGTCATCATCATCATCATCATCATCGTCGTCGTCATCATCGTCATCATCATCAACATCACCATCATCATCATCTTCATCATCGTCATCATCATCATCATCATCATCATCATCATCATCATCGTCGTCGTCATCATCGTCATCATCATCAACATCACCATCATCATCATCATCATCATCATCGTCGTCGTCATCATCATCGTCATCATCATCATCATCATCATCATCATCATCGTCATCATCATCATCGTCATCATCTATCTCAGATTCTAAGTACATGTAATATAACACAAATCTGCAGAGAATTGGATATTATTATGTTTAGAAAGTGTTAAGTATTGACAAATTTTCTCAGTGTTTCACAACTTACACTGATCGTGCATTTTCGTGCAAATAATATGTAAATA
>NW_004797369.1:1316303-1317444 GCF_000002075.1 Aplysia californica
GGCTCAAGTTTACTGTCACCCTCAGAAAGATGTAAGTCAGGAGTTACTGTTATGTCTGTTTGCACACTTTTAGGTAGTTTTCGTTTGGTTTGGGTTTGTTTGTTTTGGGGGTTTTTTGCTTTTGTTTTGTTTTTGTTTTTGTTTTGTTTTCTTGTACATCTTGAAGGGAACTGTTTTGGTCAGTAAGAGGGCGGCTGCTTCGACCCTGGCTGACAAGGCCAGCCTGAGCTGTGCGGGACACAACGTCCCCGCAGACAGTCGGAAACACCTTACAACATTATCTCGTATTCCCTTGGTGGGACTCGAACTCACACCGCTTCAGAAAACGGGAGGTGTCCAAACATGGGTCTGAATGAACAAACAATCGGAAACAATTGGAGAAAATGAATGAGGACAATAAAATGAGGAATTCATAATATTTAGGCCTATAACATTTGTACTGGGAGTTTCATTCCCCGACCCAGACCGTGGTCGTTGTTATTGTATGGCGGACCCAAGCCTGCGTCAAAGATCGTACATAACAAGATAGTTCACTCGGCCAAAAAAGTGTCCGCGGGAGTCCGCGCATTGGTTCAGATGGCCCTGCAGTCTTTGTTTGGAAAAGCTCTCTTTCGTTTCTCCAGACGAAGAACGGGAATAGCACAGCTTGTTAGTTTCGCTTTTATTGTTTTTCACACAAGTAGGGGAACTCTGTTCGCTGAGTCCGCGCTTTTTCGTAGAGGGCGCCACCGGAGTATTGGGACACTTTTAAATTGACTCAAAGAGAGGAGTGGACTATCTTGTTATGTACGATCTTTGCCTGCGTGACGTCACAACAAGACTGGGCGATCGCTGTGGAGGCGTAGGTTAGTTCACCACCTGCAAAGCACTATCTACTGTCTGTAGCGGAGATGTTTTAAAACGTGTAATGAAATGTGTTTGAGGTGTCAGCATCACAGCATTCGCTGCAGTTACCTGGCTAGCCTTCACAAAGCTTTTCATGTTGAACGACGTCCGCAGTACAATAATAATAATAAACGAAAAAAACAATAGAAAGACAGATTGAGAGAGAGAGAGAGAGAGAGAGAGAGAGAGAGAGAGAGAGAGAGAGAGAGAGAGAGAAGAATATCTCGTCTGAAAGAATAACTGTACAAAAGCTGGG
>NW_004797369.1:1317544-1318746 GCF_000002075.1 Aplysia californica
TGTTTGCGTATGTATGTATGTATGTATGTATGTATGTATGTATGTATGTATGTATGTATGTATGTATGTATGTATGTATGTATGTGAGCCTATGTGTATGTGCGTTGGTGTACATGAGTGCATTTGTACGTATGCGTATGTGTTTGTGTACGTATGTGTTTTGTAAGCGTATGTGTAAGCGTGTATGAGTGTATGTTTATGTTTGTGAATATGTGCACGGTATTCTTGTGTATTTGCATGTGTATGTGTTTGTGTGTGTATTTATGTGACTGTATGTGCGTGTGTTTGCATATGTCGTGTATATACATGCCCGTATGGGCGTACTTTGTTGTCTGTATCTACCATTCCCTTTGACATAGAAGAGGCAATAGAGATATTGAACTGTTGAACAAGAGAAGAACGGAATGAGAGACAGAGGAAGAGATGGAGATGACGACAGGTTGGTGGATTGAGTGATGAAATGAGGGGGTGAATGAGGAATTGAGAGATGAAGTGTACGAATAAATGATGGAGGGAGTATAGAAGTGAGTGATGGAGTGATTGATGGAAAGACTGGGGGAATGAGGGATGATTGAGTGATGTAGTGAGTGGGCGAAGATATGAGAGACAGATATCGAAGGCCAGAGAGAGAAAGAGTGAGGGAATGAAAAAATGGATGACAAGCAGATGAATTATGAAGTGACTGATGTGTGAAAGAGTGAGAAATTAGTAAGTAGTAAGGTGAAAGATAGAAGAATAAAAAGCGATGGTGTTAAGGACTGAGTGAGTAACGGAGTGAATGAAGGAGTGATGGCGTGTGGGATGGAGTGAAAGAATGAGTGAGTGATGAAGTGAGTTACTAAGTGAGTGACTGGGTAAGGGATTGAGAGAGTGATTGAGTGAGTGATGGCGTGAAGGAATGAGTGAGTGATACAGTAAGAAATGGAATGAGTGATGGAGTGAGAGATAAGAGCACGTGTATCCCGCCTTTCCCCACAACATGGGCCCAAGGCCTACATAGGAGATTAAAAACACATTCAAACTAACACCATACAAATTCATCATATGCGCACACCCTGACAGCAACATTCTTTCAAACAATCAAAAATGTTCATACAAAAAGGCAGGCAAGGTACTGTCCATCAGTTAAAATATTTCTTAAATAGATGAGTTTTTAGTCCCCTTTTGAAGGTATCAAGTTTTATTTCGGTACTCAAATCATG
>NW_004797369.1:1319052-1320356 GCF_000002075.1 Aplysia californica
GACATGTTGAAATTAGTCAAGAGTCACTGGATCTTAGTTCACATGATGGTGCGTATGGTACAATGAGTTCTTGAATGTATGTGGGAGACTGGTTAGTTTGACTTTTGAAGCATTGTAGGGCTAACTTATATTCGATTCTCGCTTTCAGTGATTGCGTTTTGATTGCTTTAATGCTAGCCTGGCAGCATTGTTTTGAATGCGTTGGAGTTTTGCAATTTTTTCTTCAGTTAGGCCAGCGAACAGTGAATTGCAATAATCAATGCGTGACAAAATGAAGGCAAACACGAGTTTTTTGGTGGCATCAGTGCTGAGAAATTTCCCTATGTAAGCAATTCTTCTCATTTCTAAGTATGAAATTTTACATAGATGGTTAAATTGGGTCTCCATGGACAAGTCTTGGTCTAAGTATACTCTAAGATTTTTTTGCTTTGTTCGAAAAAGCGACAGTATCTTTGCCAATGGTGAGACATTCTACATCAAGAGCAGTTATCTTTGAGTTGGTTGAGCATGGCATGATTTCTGTTTTGTCATCTTTTAATTTCAATTTATTTTCAGTCATGAAGTGAAGGAATAAGTCATGGAATGAGTGATAGAGTTAATGATGGAGTGAGTGATGGAATGAAGGAATGAAGGAATGAATGATGGAGTGAGTGGTGGAGTGAGGGATAGAGTAAGTAATAGAGTGAGAAATAAAATAAGTAATGAAGGGAGTGATGAAGTTAAGGAATGAGTGTGTGATGGAGTGAGAGAGATAAGGTGAGTTATTGAGTGAGTGGCGGAATGAATGATGGAATGAAGGAACGAGTGAGTGCTGGATGAGTGGTGGAATGAGTGGTGGAGTGAGTGATAGATTGAGTGAGGGAATGAGTGATAGAGTGAGTGATGGAGTGAAGGAATGAGTGAGTGATCGA
Source organism: Aplysia californica (assembly GCF_000002075.1). Classification (NCBI taxonomy): domain Eukaryota; kingdom Metazoa; phylum Mollusca; class Gastropoda; order Aplysiida; family Aplysiidae; genus Aplysia; species Aplysia californica. Next base: position 1,319,964 of record NW_004797369.1, read on the forward strand.
GAAAGAAATGGAATGAGTGATGGAATGAGTTGTGGAGTGAGTGATAGAGTGAGTGTGGGAGTGAGTGATAGAGCGAGTGATGGAGTGAAAGAATGGGTGAATGATGGAGTGAGAGATGAACTGAGTGATGAAATGAGATATAGGGGTGAGAGAAGGAGTGAGAGATGAATATGGAGAAGAGATGAATATACTATGTCCCTGGGGGTCAGAGGTCGTCACTGAGTGACGGGGGAATGAACAGCACAAGGGGAGAGAATCCATTTGATGGGTCCTGGCTGGGGCACTGGGAGATTCGGGTAAAGTCACAGAGTTCGGGGATTGTAGGTAGGAAGGGAGAGAGGGAGACAGAGAAGGCGTGAGAGAAAGGGGGAAATCGAGAATTGGGGCGGGGGT
>NW_004797369.1:1320456-1322069 GCF_000002075.1 Aplysia californica
ACACACACACATACAAACACACACACTCACACATACATACTCATAAACACACACACACACACACACACACAAACACACACACACACACACAAACACACACACACAAGGCGCTTTAATCACAGTAGTTCTATGTAGGACAAAATGAGAACGACAGATTGACACTAGGAAGCATAATTTCAGAGATCATTGTAATTATAAATAGCTAGCTGGGCCCCCTTTCGATGAAAGGAATGATCGTGCATTACCATCAACTGAATATCATTGGTCTACTATATTTATACTGTATTGGAATTGAGCTATAAATCTTGAGAGAAAAGTGACACATGTGTTTCCAATTTGCCAAATATATAATAGATGCATAGATTGATTCTCTCTTCCACATTCATGGTTGGACAGAAGCGTGTTGATTGTTCCCAGTTGCAAGAAAAAGAATTCGACAAAGGAGTCCAGAAAAAGCGATGATGGGCATCAAACGAAAGGATCACAGTCGAATTAAGCACCAAGTAAAAAAAGAAAACATGAGGCTAGATCTATACATAGTGCTAAGTAATGCGCGACAATGCGCGATAATATCGAACGGAAGTACTACTTGAAATAAACAAACCTGGCGGATTTTCTAAAATTACAGAGACAGAAGCGTCGGCCTACAGAAGCGATCGGCGAAATAAAAAAATTTAGCTTTTTGCAGCAAAACTGTCTCAAAACTGAAATAACAAAGGTCGTCATGATCTAAAGAATATTTTAAAGAATCTTTTGGCGAAAACCGCATGTCGATCGATGCAGCCATTAAAAAGCCTTTTGAATAGCAAAATTCGGCCACCACAAATAGATAATAAATAATAATTGCATTTATAAAACGCATATCCACGCTCTACAGCACGCTCTTTTTTGACTCTATGCCCTTTATAAGTATCATTACCCTAGCAGTCCATAAAATGCTAAGAAACCTCGGCTTCCCGGGAAAGCTGCAGATTTCACGTGCTCAAACACCACCAAACTGCCAAGATCCTTCACTGTCTTTTGCCGGGTACCCATTTTCACCTGGGAGAAGTGGGAAAAGTTAGTGTAAAGTGCCTTTCCCAAGGACACAGCGTTGGGCCCCTGACCGGAGTTGAACCTATGACTTTACGGTTGTGAGTCCGAGAGCCTAACCACTTGGTTACCGATGCCACATATTTATTTGATTCTAGTCGAAACTGGTAGCAAACGCAATGATTTTGGCGTACCGTACTTGACTTTTTAACAGAAAGAATGGGATCTCGTTGAAAATGTTTTCACGACCCTATATACATCATTTGGGTAATCTTGGAATCGAGCTGCTTTATTGACTCTCATTATCAAAGCCAAAACAACCTGTGCTGGGTAATCCCTGGAGCAAGACGGGCATCCTGATAGAATTTGTTTCACATTCGCGAACTGAATTCATATCCACTACATATAAAGCAAAAAATCAAAACAAAAAAACAAACAAACAAAACAAAAACAAAACAACAATAACGAAACCCTGACTAATACACAACATACACCGATGCATTAGAATGAAGTAGACAGCTGATAAACACTTCTACTTTCGAAGTAATGAGTTCATACACACACACACACACACACACACA
>NW_004797369.1:1322263-1323844 GCF_000002075.1 Aplysia californica
TACTACTACTACTACTACTACTACTACTACTACTACTACTACTACTACTACTATCTGTGCCCCGTCCCATCTTCCTACACAACCCTTCCCCTTTTTTTCCCGCCTAGTGCCCGCCATGATTAATCAGGGGAGGCGATCGTGCACAACAAAGGGCAGTAATCAGGTAATCACCACCCCCATTGACAACACAGCCGAGAGAGTCTCAGGGCGGAATTGCCTTGTAAGGTTGCAGCATTGTCTGCCCTTGCTACTCCTCACTGCATCTCTGTCTCTCTGACTGGACACTGGTCATTCTCCTCAACTTCTCAGACAGTAGTTTTTTGTTGTTGTTTTTTTCCTTCTGAACCTGGGTGTCTGGACTGGGAATCGAGTGATGTGATGTGAATATATGACTGATGTAGTCTTTAGCAAGGTGTTCATTGGTTACATAACTCGGGGACTGAAAGGGAGAAGGAAGAGAGAGAGAGAGAGAGAGAGAGAGAGAGAGAGAGATCTACATTTTGGAGAGATCCACTGGCTGATGGCAAAACTGTAGCCAGACTATTGTGGCGCTCGTTAGCGGGGTGTCAACTAGATACAGGTGGCTGGGGTCCCCAGTTTCCATCGGCTTTTCTCTCTGTTTCTTTCTTCTATTAGTTTCTGAAGTAATACAAAATTCACTGCCGGCTTGCTAGGCCTTTTACAGAAACTCAGTAGTCAGAGAAATGGTGGGCACAAATGGTGTCATGAATCACATCCAACACCAAAGAATCAAATGTTTCGGCCATCTCATGCGATTACCAACACACCATCCAGCACAACGTGCCTACATCAAAAAATTAATTGGCAACAAGGTTAGAGGGCGACCGAGAAATACCTGGTTAGATGGAGTCAGGGAAACACTAACAACTTATGGCATCCCCTGACCCAAGCTCTCTGGCTGGTGGCAGAGAGACGTCTCTTTCTTCCCGCGACACCCAAAAGGGTACAAGCGGTGGATAAAAGTAGAGTTTCCTCTGTGTGAACTGGCTGGGGATCAAGCAGTGTACATTTTATTCCTAAGTGGGTCCAGTAGGGCGTTAATGCTTATTCTTAGATAAATGAAAAAGTGGATAGTGTGGATGGTGTGGATTGTGTGGATATCGTGAACCAGAAACATTCAACACAAGAACCACCGTCAGGTCCTGCTGGGATAGACAACTGCCCGTTCTGCTCTCTCATTCCTCCACATAGAAACACACACATACGTACATGTATACATACACATACACACACATGCACACATACACACATATGCACACATGTACACATACACACGCACACACACACATGTACACACACACACACACACACACACACACACACACACACACAGAGAGAGAAACATACACACACACACACACACACAGACTCAGACACACAACAGACCCACACACCATGTCAGGGTTTGCCCAAAAAATGGCGAAAAGGGCACAAATTGGTCTAGGTTATCGACTGGGACACGAAGTCGTTCATCGTCCAAATCGCATCAATTCCTCAACTCCTCGAGGACATATCCTACAGGGGAACACTTAGAGGGGGGAGAGGGGGACAGGAGGGGGA
>NW_004797369.1:1323944-1326444 GCF_000002075.1 Aplysia californica
CGTTTGTGAGGTCAGTATACGTTTTTTACACGGGTGCCCCAAAAATCTACAAAAAATATGATTCAGTTAAGAATTGTCAAAAAGGGTTAGGTGGGCACATTTTCAAAGTTCGGAAACTACCTTTTGATTTTTCAGGATTTATTGTTTTTCCTGTAAATCGAAGGTCTCATGTGTTTTCACTCTGCCAGTTGCCATTTCATATTTTACTGAGGACTACTTCCGTTCAGTTTGTGCTTCGTTGTGTGTGTGTGTGACAGCTGCTTCTACTATTTTCAGATATATATATTATTATATATATGTCTGGACCCCACAAACAGCCACAGCAACGGGATATGTGGTTCAACACCTTCATCAACATGTAAGTGATGCTGTCGTTGTTTGTGGTACCGTCCACGAGCCGGAAAGAGACTTTTCATCCCAAGGATTCCCATCATGTCTCCAGACAACATATTATTTCCCTTCCATAATAAGCAACGGAAACAATTCCCCGTTAGACCTGCTTTTGCAGTGACTGCCAACAAAGCTCGGAGACAGACTTTGAAAAGGATAGAGGTTTCTTTACTGGGTGAATGTTTTTTCACATAGACAATAGTATGTCGCAATGAGTGGTGTTGGTTCCAGGGACTGTATTAGAATACATTGGCGTGCAAACAGACCTGCTGCTCAGGACGGAGTCCCAGATTGCGCTTATATCAGCAATATTGTCTACACAGACGTCCTACAGCAATGGATCGGGTACAAACATTTTATCTTGGGGGTTCCTATCACTATATCACCGTTCATAGAACGAGTCTGAATCTTGTTTCATTAAAGAAAGAAAGGCGCTCATATAACCTTATGCAGTTGCGAGCGTCGTAAAACCCCATACTAAACTACTAGAAGAAAGAAAGAAAGAGAGAGAGAGAGAGAGAGAGAGAAAGAGAGAGAGAGAGAGAGAGAGAGAGAGAGAGAAAGAGAGAGAGATAGAAAGGGAGGGGGGTAGAAGAGAAGGAGAGGGGAGGTGTACTGTGTGGTTTAAATTATTAATAACTTTACGTTTTTTGGTTTTTTTTATGTATGCTAGACTTTAAACCTCATTGACACAATTTAGAACTTTTTAGCAAGAATATTGAAAGGCCAAAAAACTCTTACACAGTTTGACAATCTGCTTTATTTGATTTTCTTCTTTTAAAAAAAATTCCATCCCTTTTTCTTTACGTAGATCTAGACTCTCTGAGTTATTTTATCGTCACCGATTTCATATGTGTGGGCATTTCCACCCACGCATACGCGCGTATCCGTCAACACCTTTCTACGATAACAGAACGAACCCGTTGTTAGTACGTGTAGCAACAAAAGAAAAGAAATTCATGTGTCGCACCGCCGTGGAATCAGGTGCTCGTCAATTTTATTTTAGCATATGTGATTAGTGCTTTTGTCTTAGGGCTTATTCATCATAATTTGTCTTGATTTTGAAGGGGAAAAAATGATCATCTATCATGAAAGATATGGGGTAATCGGTTTAAAAAAACAAAAAGAGAATAAGCGAGAAAATAGTCTCTTAACTTTGAGTCCTTGAAACTGCAAATTCACTTGAGTGTGTGTGTGTGTGTGTGTGTGTGTGTGTGTGTGTGTGTGTGTGTGTGTGTGTGTGTGCATGTGTGTGTGTATATGTGTGTGTGTGTGTGTGTGTGTGTGTGTGTGTGCGTGTGTGTGTGTGTTTGCCTCAAGTAACATCCACTCATGATTAATGTATTTTAGTGAATATTAAAGGTGTTAAGCCGAAGAAGAAAAATTAGAATAAAATTGCTCGACCCGCGGAAAATGTTAATTTCTTGTATTTCACTATTATGACGAGCGCTTTATTTCACTACTTCTTCTTCTTTTTCTATCCCGTGGTTGGGGCAACCGTGAGGGCACCACTGCATCTGAAAACCAGCTCTTGCCATCTATTTTTGTCCTCTGCTTTCCTCAGATTGTCACCCATCGTCTTTCCTGTCCACTCTGTAATATCGTCCTCCCATCTCCTTCTCTGCCTTCCTCTCTTTCTCTTTCCTTGTACAGTTCCTTGCAGGATTGTTTTGGCAAGTCCTGTGGATCTTGTGACATGCCCATACCATTTTAATTTTCGTCTCTTCACTGTGGTCAGTAGATCTTCGTACTGCCCCACTGCGTTGGTGATTCTCTTTCGTACCCCAGCATTTGAAACGTGGTCTTTGTACGAGATGTCAAGGAGTCTGCGGTAACATCTCATCTCTGTGGTCTGAATCTTTTTCTCTAATTCTGCTGTTAGTGTCCACGACTCGCAGGCGTATAAAAATATTGAGATGACCAGTGAGCGCATTGTTTCACTACGATTACCCACAAATAGAGACACACGAAATTAAGGAAAAAAATCTCGGTAGTGACGAAATATAACACGAATATCCCTTGTAGCAAAAGGTGTCACATTCTAGGGTGGTACATCAGTATTTGAACCAATGTTCGCACCTTCCATGTCGCGACTGTGGGAAAAACAGCT
>NW_004797369.1:1328049-1329474 GCF_000002075.1 Aplysia californica
ACCGCCTTTCCCGGCCGGGGTTGGCTCTGTGCGACAGGGCTGAAACATCCCGCTTCCTAAATCCTTTGTGTTTTGTCTCTGAGGGCGAAAACCCTACCGTCCAAACTGTTTCAGGGTTGCGTTTGTTCTTGAATAAAGAAAAACAATATTGGGAAAAGGAATGTGTTGTTTTTTTTTAAACTTCGTGTTGCATCAACGAATCATATCGAAAGGAACAGAAATATTTCAAAAGTTTGTTGTTGTTGTTGCCGTTGGGTTGTTTTTTTTCGTTTGCTAAACGTGTCAACATACATGTTATACCTTATGAGACGTTGTTTTATGTTGACTGGAGTCTCATTTCGCCCTTTATGTGAATGGATACTGAACAATGATATTTAAAGAGGCATTTTTTAGTTTGCTAAACGTATCAACATACATTTTCTAAGTTATGGGACGTTGTTCTATGTTGACTGGAGTCTCATTTCTCCCTTTTGTCGGTCACTGTGATGTTGGAGGACACGAGTTCGGAACATAAGCTGGGGAACTTTTTCTGTCAAAATACATCATGTACGAGTATGTCAGTGTTTTTGTTTCAAAGGTGGTATCCTTGTACAACTTAGTTATAATAGACGGACTGACAGGTAGAACCGGCGGGGAAAAAGTATAGGCGCACTGCCCCATGCAACACTGAATTGTTATCTAAGAGGCGGTACCTCCGAATTCAAAGTCCATCTCCGGACCGAGCCAAATGAGAACATTCGTATAAAGTGTCTTTCCCCAGGACACACAATCGGACGAGCTGTGCCTCAAACCATCAAACCCGCAGTCTTCTGGTAGGAAAGATCTACACTTAGCCTTCTCGGATAAGGGCGAAAAATCTTGGAGGTCCTGTGTGCAAGGTGTGCACGTTAACAATCTCGTGGCGGTCTAAAATCGATAAGAGTTCTAAAATCGATAACAGTAGGCTTCGGCTGCCACCCGGGCAAAATTCAAAATTTTAACCAACTGAAAATGTTTAATGTGTCGCGCGCGCTCAGAGAGATCTATGATCTAATGCAGTTGCAATCGCCGTAGAATACTTACAAAGAAAACAAAAGGAGCCAAGTGAGAAAATTCGTTCAAAGTGTCGTTCCCAAGGACATACAATGGGACGAGCTATGTCTTAAACTGTCAAAACCCGCAGTCTCACGACTACCCGTCCCGTAGTCTAACTAGATCTACTTGACTAGCGACCTGCCTAATGATGGACGCGCTGTCAACATAGGCGCATCAGTCGTCGTCATCGTTACTGTTTGTTAGCTGTAGCGGGCGGGGGTGAATGGAGGTGTCATGTTCTCTTTGAGCTCTTCAGTCTTCTGTCAACTAGGTCTATAGACAGGTGGCGTGTGTGTGTGTGTGTGTGTGTGTGTGTTTGTGTGTGTGTGTGTGTGAGTGTGTATGTGTATG
>NW_004797369.1:1329574-1333623 GCF_000002075.1 Aplysia californica
TGGTATCATCTTAAAGCTTGTTCAATTGGCTTTATTTGAATTCAAAATATATCCACTTATCTTGAATACAAGTCGAGATATTTGCGAAAGAAGGAGGTGGGGGTCACTTGTTTTCAGATGTAAAATTTGTGAGAAAATGGCCTCCAAAGATTAGTTATTTCCTTAGCTAAAGAGTCCGTGGTAACTGAAAATTTACATTTTCTGTGCCTTTCATCAACGTTTTTCAGAAATATCCACACAGAAATAAGTTCTTTAATGGGCATGAAAGGTGTTGAGCCAAAAAACAAAAATTTAATAAAAATTCTCAAACCTGCGGAAAAATTTTAGTTTCTTCATTTTGATTATTTTGACGAGAGCCTGATTCCACCGCGCTGCCTCACAAATGGAAGAAACTGACATTTTTCTACTCTTTAGGCATTTTTTGTTAGGTGGGGGGTGTGGTTTTGTTTGTTGTTGGGGGGGTTTTTTTTTGGTCTTACACCTTTTATGTCTCTTTGAAAACACATGTTTGTATGGAATTTTACCGAAAAACGTTTATAAAAGGCACAAAAAATGTTTATTTGGAGTTACCAAAATTCGGTGGTTGCTATTTTCTCGCTAATTTTACCTCTGACCTTAGTCTACCCCACCTCATTCAACTTCCAATAACTCTATCGTCTTCTATTCTAGACAAGATAGTTGAGTATTGTTTTCAACAAAGGCAACTCAAATGAACAAGCTTTAAGGTGGCACCAAGAACTCTATTAATATAATAATAGGATGCTAGAAAATTTACGAGCGCCTGATTCCACCACGCCGAGGTACCATTACTCACGATTGTGACTGTGTTGCTCCAGAAACAGTGGCCTGCTACAGGATTGGCCCTGGCCACAGATAAGATTCCCCTTCAATTACTTTACGACTTCCACTACAGTGCTGCCTTCCCGCGTTTCTGGGTCATTCCACACAAAAATGTAACTGGTAACCTTTGTTTTTAAAAAATCGAAGCTGAGATAGTTTGATAGTTTGAGTAATTTTTGTTGTGTTTTGTTTTTGTTTTTGTTTTGTTTTTGTTTAGTTGTTGTTGGGTTGGATTTTTTTTTCTTGGGGGGGGGGCGTCAATGGTTAATAATAATAATAATAATAATAATAATAATAATAATAATAATAATAATAATAATAATAATAATAATAATAGATAATAATAATAATAATAATAATAATAATAATAATAATAATAATAATAATAATAATAATAATAATAATAATAATAATAATAATAATAATAAGAATAAGAAGAAGAAGAAGAAGAAGAAGAAGAAGAAGAAGAAGAAGAAGAAGAAGAAGAAGAATTGCATTTTTATTACGCATATCCATACTCAAGGGCATACTCTATGCGCTTTACAACTATTATTACCCCCAGCAGACCCTCTGAGAACACTCGGAAACATTCTCGGCTTCCGCGGAAGCATACAGTGCAAGCTGCGGATTTCACACGCTCAAACACTATCAGACTGACAAGATCGTTCACTGTCTATAGATGGGTACCCATTTCCACCTGGGTGAAGTGAAGAAAATTTGTGCAAAGTGCCTTTCCCAAGGACACAACGTCGGGTCCCTGACCGGATTCGATCCCACGACCTTACGGTTGCGAGTCCGAGAGCCTAACCACTAGGCCACGAATCCTACCTACCTCTTTTCTTTTCCTCTGCTGTTTCTGTCTGCCTGTCTTGCTTCTTCCTTGCACTATTATACTTTGACCCTTCTTTTGTCTATGTGCTTTTCTTTACAGACACTCAACCTCAAAAAGCAGGGATAGAGGAGTTTCTTTATTTCATTTTCTTTTTTGTTCAAATAACCTTTCTCTTACACCACCCACCCCAAAAACAAAACAAAACAACAACAAAAACCATGAAAAGGGCTCTATCAAAGTTTAGAATTTGTTCTGCATGTCGTCATATTCACGTTACTTTGTTGTTTTGTCTGGTTGTTTTGGTTTCTTTTAATATTTTCTTTAGTTTATTTATTATTTCGGGGGGGGGGGTTCTTTTAGCTAGAGGATGGTTATCTTTCTGCAGTCTCACTTTTCAAGGAATGGCCCTGCCTTTCTGCGGATTTCCCCGCTCCTTTTTATAGCACCACAGATTGTCCGTTCCTGACTGGCCTTCACACTGTAAATCAGTGCATAATAAAAATCTGTCCTTTTGTCCAGCAGTTGAACATTATATCTCACAAGCAGTACTTCAGAGGCGGCTGTAAAAGGAGGTGCGGTATTTAATCACATAGTAATTGCTTCTGGCGTCTTAATCCCTACTTTAATGCTTGTCAGGCATAGTTTAAAATAGTTATTGAAAGAAAATCCCTCTTTGTTCCGTTCCCCACCTCTCTCTCTCTCTCTCTCTCTCTCTCTCTCTCTCTCTCTCTCTCTCTCTCTCTCTCTCTCTCTCTCTCTCTCTCACTCTCTCTATCTATCTATCTGTCTATCTATCTATCTATCTATCTATCTATCTATCTATTTCTCGATCTCTCTCTCTCTCTCCCGCTCTCTCTCGATCTTTCTCTCACTCAAGTTCTCTCGTTTTCTGTCTGTCTGTCTATCCACCTATCACTCTTACACAAACGCTCTCTCTCTCTCTCTCTCTCTCTCTCTCTCTCTCTCTCTCTCTCTCTCTCTCTCGTTCTCTCTCTCTCTTTCTTTATCTCTCTCTCTCTCTCTCTCTCACACACACACACACACACACACACACACACACACACACACACACACACACACATATATATATATATATATATATATATATATATACATACACACACACACACACACACACACACACACACACACACACACACTCACATACACACACAATCACACATATACACATACACGTACACATAAACATACAGCCCCCCACCCCCACACAAACACACACAGCACAGTGTAGATCATTCAGGACAAGGGCTGCTCCAACATGGCGTTCCGCGAGCGGCGAGCGATACAACGTCCCAGCAGATAGACTTCCTTACATCACTGTCTGTCTCACCCTGGATCAGGGTACAGGCCACGAACAAACATTATCCACATTTCCCTATCCTTAGTTAGCCTCTTGATGTTATTTCACGTCTTCCCAGTTTTCTGTACACCATTCTCTGCGACTTTTCTCAGGGTTTTATTTGCCCGTCCTGTACACATTTAACTCTGTGGATTCCAATCAAATACTTTCTTTGCTATGCAGCGTGCATCATTTTGAAAGAATGCGCAGACTTAGATACTCAATAAAAGACATTTTCATTCAGTGTTCGAACCCATGACCTCAGCCTATCCGTTAAACCACAGATGCCGGGATGAACATTGAGAATATTTTAGATCTTTTAAAAAAATGAAACCAAACAGGAAATATAATTTGAATTTGCATTTGCAAAATGCATATTTCTGAAACCCATTTAGGCCCGTCTATTTACCTGTTGTCTCAGGGGAAGATAGAAAAGAAAAAGGTGTTATCCCTATTGACTATTGACCTAGGAGGGCGCGCCCCGCACGCTAGACGACCAAAGAACTACAGGAGAACACCAGCTATCAGTATGCAGCTCACGACAGAGACGCAGATCAGCAGCGGCCAGCACCGACTCACCTTCCTTCCTTGCCACAGAATTCGATTTAAGGTCAGAAGGTTTGAGACAGTAGTTGTAACGACAATGATATTTTATACTTTGTCCAAAAGGTCATACTTTAAAGTAAGGCTTGAGGAACTTTAAAAAAGAATTACTCAGTAGATATTTTTTCCTGATCGATATTGAGGGAAACAATAGTAATCATAAAGGGCGGGATAACGTGGGTGGGGGAGGGGGGAGACAAAGGGGGCGGTGGCTGATTATATTTTCTTAAGTAGTTCCTTATTTTCAACGAGGAAAGAATATTCTCTCTAAAAGGGTTATTCTCCACATCAGAGTATGTACCAGTGAATGTCAAACTTACAAGGCGGTCTTTTCATCTCGGTGGATTGATTAAATGTTACTTGAATCCACTACGTGAAACAACTACAACTACCGTACATGCTCGTACACACACA
>NW_004797369.1:1335671-1336980 GCF_000002075.1 Aplysia californica
TGTGTGTGTGTGTGTGTGTGTGTGTGCGTGTGTGCGTGTATGCGTTTGCGGGTGTGTATGTGTATGTGTGATGTGTGCCACATGTCTTTCTTTCTCTGCCTAGCACCTCTCATCCTTTTCGCCAGTCTTCCTTTGTCCCTGCGGTGATGTGAACATGTTTGTGCGTTGGAATACATATTAAATTGTGCTTGTTTATGAACATATTTATTACACTTAGTCATACTCAAAAGTCGCATAGCAAAAAGACCTAGCCATGTTCCTAAAAATATTTGTACAAAAAGTGGACGTTTCTGAAAAGGCATATCTAGTTGTCTGGAAACATGCGCTAAATCAGTACAGACACGTACCAATAAGAAATGGAAACCCGAAGACGTAATACAATAAATGCCTCCCACTCAAAAATATTCTGGACAATGGGAAAATAGATTCAGATGCACAAGTTGCAGTCCTAAGATCATTTCGCCCATTCTGAAACGATGAATAAGTATCACTTTCCGCCATCAATTAAAGACAGTATATGATTTCCAGACCGAAAGGAAAAGTGGATCAAGACATTTTTTGCCGTTTCGATATGCTTGTAAAAAAGGAAGCTAATAAATACGATAAGAAACCGCCCTATAATTCTAAAATTACAAGTAATAATCTTCTCATTCGAACCCTGTTGTATCAAAAGGGTTGGGGGTTTTTTAAAATGTGAGGCAGCGTGGTGGAATCAGGCTCTCGGCAAAATAATCAAAGTGAAGAAATTTGCATTTTTCCGCAGGTTCGTGAATTTTTATCAAATTATTGTTTTTTGGTTTTACACCTTTCATGTCTATTAAAGAACTCATTTCTGTGTTAATTTTTCTGAAAAACGTTAATTAAAGGCACAGAAAATGTTAATTTTTTGTTACCACGGACTCTTAAGCAAAGGAAATGACTAATCTTTGGAGGTCATTTTCTCACTAATTTTACCTCTGAAAACAAGTGACCCCCACCTCCTTCTTTCGCAAACATCTCGACTTGTATTCAAGATAAATGGATATTATTTTCATTGAAATAAAGCCAATTGAACAAGCTTTAAGGTAATACCAATAACTCTACATGCCCAAAAGTTGACGAGAGCCTGATTCCACCACGCTGCCTCACAAATATTCCTTTTTAACTTTTAGAGCTATGATTGAGGTAAACTATATAATAATTTATTATTTTTAATGAGAACAAGAACGAGAGATCAAAAGTCAAACAGGGCATGACAATGTAGAGACACCGGAAAACGAACGCAGACAAAATTATATTGCATTATTTATGTACGAGTTGCTTCACTTCA
>NW_004797369.1:1337715-1339906 GCF_000002075.1 Aplysia californica
CCCCCCCCCCTCCTCCCCCGCAGTCTTTCATTTGGAGCAGATCACTTTCTGATGACCTTTCCGTTTATCGCTTTCTTTAACTGGTAAGCTATTTAAGGAGAGCAAGGAGAAGATCAAAAGTAGGGCGGAATAAGAAGAAATTACGAGGAACCAAGGAGAGTGCACTGGGGGCGTTCAAGAAGGCGTAGAGCTTGTAAAAACAAAAACAAAACATAACCCCCAAAACAAAACAAAAAACCTAGAGAACCATAATGCTTCTAGTCTTTTATATTATATGTTACTGTTATTGCTCCGTGACAAGAGCAGTTTTATTGATTTTTTAAATGACTTCTAGAGCCGTGATTGTGGAAAACTGAATAGACATAGAAAGAACGAGAGAGGCATAACACGTCAAAGTTTCTTAAATGAAAATAATGTCGACGGAAGAAATAGGAAGAGAAAAACAACATAACAAAGAAGACAATGACGAAAATGGAAATCGTGACTACATTACCACTTTCAAACGTCATCATCTAAAACAGTGACTGAAGCCTCTTTGCCTCATTTTCCTCGTCTGCAAATGGATGTCTTGCTTTTGGAAGAGACGGAATGAGAATCATATGAGAATAATTGTTGTTTGTGTTTATAACATGTGAGGCAGCGTGGTGGAATCAGGCTCTCGTCAAAATAATCAAAGTAAAGGAACTTGCATTTTTCCACTGGTTTGCGAATTTTGATCAAATTTTTCTTTTTTGGCTCAACACCTTTCATGCCCATCAAAGAACTCATTTCTGGGTGGATTTTTCTGAAAAACGCCAATGTAAATTTTCAGTTACCACGGACTCTTAAGCTTAGGAAAAAACAAATCTTTGGAGGGCATTTTCTCATAATTTTACTTTAGAAAAAAAACAGGAACCCCCCTCCCCCCCCCTCCCTCATTTGCAAATATCTCAACTTGTATTCAAGATAAATGGATATTTGTTTCCTCCAAATAAAGACATATGAACAAGCTTTAAGATGATACCAGTAACTCTACATGCCCCAAAATTGACGAGAGCCTGATTCCACAAAGCTGCCTCACATATGTCTGTATGTTCCTTAGGGAACTGGGGTGTTAGAGCAGATGAACAGAGGGAAGAAGGAAGTAAGCGTAAAGTTAATGCAAGCCTTCCTTTAAAGGGAATATTATTCTTTGGTTAACCATTTTATTGAAATACTAAAACAATGATTTTTGAAGTACTGTGGGAGGGAGCCGGGAAAAGAGAAAGAGAGAGAGAGAGGGAGGGAGAGAGAGAGAGAGAAAGGGGGGAGGGGGAGGGAGAGAGAGAGAGCGAGAGAGAGAGAGAGAGAGAGAGAGAGAGACAGATAGACAGAAAGTGAGAGGAGGGAGGGGGTGCCTCTGTGGTACTGTTGAGGAGTTGCGAAAGGGAAGATCTTTGGGTAATATTATATAAGTATGCCTTTCCTTTTTCAGACATTTTGTCTCGTCCCACAGTTTTCCCACGAGTGTTGGATAACTTATATTTCCCAAATATCCTAAATGTTTCCTGCCTCCTTGAGGTGTTTTTTTTTATAGTAGAGGGTTTTGCGGCGCTCGCAACCGCATAAGGTCATATGACCGCCAAGGGGTGGATGTCAACAGAGAAGTCTTTACAGGGAATCGACCTACTAAAGACTGCTCACCTCTCTAGCTGCAACAGCACATGGTCTGCTTCGACTATCAAGGCACCCTGGAAATAGCAGGTCACAAGGGAGTGACAAACATACAAAAGAAGAAGAGGAAAATGACAACAGTAAGGATCAGGACTGAAAAAGCAGCAGTTCCCGGTTGTAGATCAGGCACAGTTATAAGCGTGACATGAATCAGCCCATTTACAATTTATTCTACTGTGCTTGAACGAGAAATGTCCCCCTTTTGGGAATGGCCTAAAGATACTATAGTAAGTGGCACTGCCCCGTGGGGTCTCCTTGAGGTTGATGATGACACACTAATACATACATACATAATAATATACATCATATATAATATGTATTTGTGGATGTGGATGTATGTTTGTGTGTATGTGTTTGTGAGTGTATGAGTATGTGTATGTGAGTGTATTGGTATTTGTATGTGAGCGTAAAATATGCGTGTGTATTTTTGAGCGTATGTGTGTGAGAGAGAGAGTGTGTGTGTGTGTGTGTGTGTGTGTGTGTGTGTGTGTGTGTGTGA
>NW_004797369.1:1342610-1343813 GCF_000002075.1 Aplysia californica
CTTTTTGTTTTGTTCGTATCGTCTTTGCTTTGTTTTTATTAGACTTAGATCACCGCCCACATCCCGAAAAAATGGAACCGTCTGGTATTTATTCAGATCATCAGAATATGGTCACGCCAAAAACTCCCAGAAGAGAGTAGAGCATAGCACAATTTTTGCATTTTGAAAATCAGATGACTGATATGTCAGTTTATTATTTCTTACAGGAAACATAGAATCGCGCGCTCCCAAGGCAAGAAGTCAGATTACGACCCAGACAGTAGGTGATTGGAGGGTGCTCTCATGTGGTTTGTTCCTTATTTTCTATCAAACATATATTCCCCATATCTCTCCTTCTCCTCTTTTTGTGAGTGTTTGTTACTACCTTGAAACACCTCGGATCCTCGCCAACTACATGACCTAATTGTGAAACTCTTAATAAGACAAAACAAACAGAGTGTGTGGTTGGCGGGTGCTCTTGTGTGGTTTGCTTCTTCTTTCCTATCAAACATCCATCGTCCTTATCTCCCCCTTCTTTTTCATGTTTGTTACTCTCTTGCAACTCCTCTAATCTTCTGGCGCTCATATGACCTTAAGCAGTCGAGAGCGCCGTAAAACCTCTACTAAACCTAAACTAAAAACAAACAAAGAATTGTGAGTTCCCAAGGCCATGAGTCAGATTACGATTCAGACAAAGCAATTCACCAGCTCCTTTAGTCCTAGTTGGGATTCCATACAGAGAAATAGGGAGTAATAATAAAAGAGATTGACTTCCTTCAGTCAGTTATCTGTAGTTCCTGTAATAATCTGTAATTCTTGTAAGATACGTAACCTCCATAGTGGGATACAAGCACAAAAACAATCTGTCACGATTCTTGTGTGTGATGGGGTTTTTTCACGAGATTTATGTTTCTGTACCGTTGCCACCTGCCTCTGTGGTGAAACGGTTAGATGCTTCACTGTCGCATGAAGAAGATTTATGTTCGATTTCCATGAAGGGAGGTCTTTAAAAAAAAATTTAGTATCTCAGTCCTTTGACTGGAATGTTATATCCCCCTCAGCCCGCTGGGCCAAAACCTGTCATATAAATCGTCTAAAATGTGCTGATAGGGTTGTGAAACACCCTCATTATGAGAAAAAAACGACACCAAAAACAAACACACACACACACACACACACAAACACGCTCAGATACAAACACAAGCACACGCCCACACACACACA
>NW_004797369.1:1345230-1348200 GCF_000002075.1 Aplysia californica
AGACAGACAGACAGACAGACAGACAGACAGACAGACAGACAGACAGACAGACAGAGACAGAGAGAGAGAGACAGAGTCGCAGTTTGTAAAGGAGAGAGTCTTGTGCAAGCATTAGAACAATTTCAACTCTACCTTATTTTGTTATAGCTAAGCTTAATACCCGGCGCCCTTTGGCAAGATCGGTTCGGTTGTCGGGGCTACCCAGATTTCCCTCCATGGGGGGGAGAAAAGTTACCATCGTCGCCCAACCCGAACGAAACCGATGATGACCTTCAATAACAAATCTGTCTGCTCCGGTCAATATCAGTCGTAAGACGCACTGTTCTATTATCAGCTACGAGGCTCGAAAAGCAAAAAAAGTGACTTTCAATGAAATTTGTTTGGTGGTTTTTTTGTGGATATATTGAAAGCTTGATGTCTTCTGCTTCATATAAGATAAAAATAAACAACTTTAATCGACAATAAATATTGTAATTTGATTTATTTTGGAGGCAGGTGGGTGTGGTTTGTTGTGAGCTTGAGTGAAGAGATACAGGAATTTGGACCTTGCTTGTGTGTAGCTGTGAGGTTGTTTTTAGAATCATTTCCTCATGGCCACCTTTGCTTCAACCAAAGATACTCCACACTGGAGTATCTTTGTTTCAATTTTCTTCATTCGCAACTTTTTAAAGATTTTGACCTCTTTTCGAGATTCCGTAGTCTGAAATGTAGACACATCTGATTGGTAAAACGGAATAAAAACGGTAACTTCTAGCTCACTTCAAGCTTGTTTACATAAACAGCTGACTTTGTGGGCGTGCCCTGCTGGCTGTTTGCCGTGCTAGCTGTTATCGTCTGATGATCGTTCAGTTTTACACTTGGATTGACTTTAAAAAATTCGTTTTTAATGTGTTTTAGTGCTTTTGAAAGATTAATTAACCTTCCCCTAGATCTCTGAAAGCTGACTCCTTACCAAGAGGCCACCGAGGCGTCTACGTGCATGTGTGTGTATGTGTGTTGGTGTGTTTGTATGTGTGTATGTGTGTGCGTGTGCGCGCGTGTGTGTATGTGTGTGTGTGTGTGTTTGTGTGTGTATGTGTGTGTGTGTGTGTGTGTGTGTGTGTGTGTGTGCTCTTGTGTGTTAATGGTGCTATTGCAAACGTATAATTAGGTAGCGTAAACACTGCACGTAAGCCATGGGAACTACACTACCTCCGAAATGTAAAGTTCTACCTGCACAGTAACTAGTTTTGAGAAATTTAAAGTCAAAATTTTTTAGTTTAACAAAATGTGAAGTTTTTCAAATGTAATTCTTTGAACATCTTGATAGCGACTCCGAATAATCGTACGATTTTGATAGAGCAGATAGAACATTTGGTTTTCGAACTCAAAGTCTTAATAACTCAAAACGGCCAAACTGTCAGACAGAACGTAGTAATTCTGTGTTAGCGACTATTCAGCTAAGATTTCTTCTCGTTCATCTCTAGATTAAACTAGCTGGGCGTCCTTTCGATAAAGGAATGATCGGTGCATTAACATCAAATGAAAGTCAATGGTAAAAAAAGAAAACATGAAGCTAGATCTATACGGGTCGCACACTTAAAATAGTGCTCAGTATTGCACGACAATGCGCGATAGATCTAGTATCGAACGGAAGTACGACTTGTACACAAACTTGGCGGATTTTCTAAAATTACAGATACGGAAGCGTCGGCCTACAAAAGCGATCGACGAAATAAAGAAATTTCGCCTATTGCAGAAAAACTGTCTCAAAACTGAAAAAACGAAGGATTTCATTATCTCGAGAATATTTTAAAGAACCTTTTGACGAAAACCGCATGTCGATCGATGCAGATATTAAAAAGCCTTTTGAATAGCAAAATTTGGCCACCACAAATAGATAATAGATTAATGGTCACCATAGATGTACACTATAGTTTAAAAGGAGGTAACTCTATGATGGTCACCCATGTCTCCAGCGTGAAGGATGCTGTTTGCCGCAGGTACTCCAGGCTCCTGTAGAGTTTTGGGTCTCTTTGCCAAGAGGTGGACCAATACAGTCATGTATTTCCTTCTAATTATTATTATCATTTATATTCTATTTTTAGGTAATTCTTTTAGCTAGTTAAATTTTTTCTTTCTTTCTTTCTGTCTTTCTTTCTTTCTTTCTTTCTTCTTTCTTTCATTCTTCTTATGCAATTGCGAGCGCCGTAAAACTTCTACTAAAACAAACAACATTTCTTTCTTTCTTTCTTTTCTTCTTCTTTCTTTTTTTTTCATTTTTAGGAGGCGGGAGGGGGTGGTAACCTACTCTTGTGGATAAATGGTTTGCCAACTCTGGATTGCAAATGTCAAGCAACGCCGTTAAGATGGCATCAAGGCGGGTGGTGACTGCTCTGCGCGATGGAGTTGTTCCGTTTAACGCTATGTGTATGTGCAAGTGGAACATTGAGAGAAAGAAATTCTGATTTCTCTTTCTTTCCATTTCCCATTTCCTGCTTTTTGTTTTGTTTTGTTTGCGTTTGTATTTGTTTTGTTTTGTCTTGATTTTTATGGTTTTCTAATTTTGTTCTTGTTTTTTGTTTGTTTGGTTTATTTTGTTTTGTTTGGGTTTTCTGTTTTTGAAAGGGTGGTTGGGGTGAGGGAGGGGTATTGTTTTTGTTTATTGTTGTTTTTGTGGGGGGGGGGAGGACGGGGGGTTAGTAAAGATAATGGAGATGTAATCTTAAATCGACGTTTTTTTCCAAGATAATATTACTCTAGGATAGAATTAATGATCTACTGAAAAGTATACAAGTCTGCTTTCATGAAAACACCCTAAAATGACGTGTAATAAGAGTGTTTATTTCCCTTCCAATGAATGACGTCACGACTTGGAATGTTATACTCAATTGGTGGGTCACATCATATCATTTAGATTTATCATTTTAGACGTTGTCGCTCTCTCTCTCTCTCTCTCTCTCTCTCTCTCTCTCTCTCTCTCTCTCTCTC
>NW_004797369.1:1349289-1351134 GCF_000002075.1 Aplysia californica
AGATTCTTTAAAATATTCTCCTGATCATGACGCCCTTGGTGGGTTTTTTCAGCTTTGAGACAGTTTTGCTACAAAAAGCTAAATTTGTTTATTGCTCCGATCGCTTTTGTAAGTCGACGCTTCTGTCTTTGTAATTTTAGAAAATCCGGAAGAGATACTTCGTGAGGCGCATTTTGTTTTGAGAGTATAGATCTAGACCTTCTAATTTTTTGCATCTCTCAAGATTTATTGCCCCATTCCAGTAGAGTGTAAATATAGTAGGCCAATGACTTTTAGTTGATATTAAAGCACCGATCATTCCTTTCATCGAAAGGGCGCCCAGCTAGTACAATATATGTCCAGTAGAGTGTAAATATAGTAGGCCAATGACTTTTAGTTGATATTAAAGCACCGATCATTCCTTTCAACGAAAGGGGGCCCAGCTAGTTTTCTATAAAACGAAAGACAGTACTGCACAGTGCCCTGTGAGCCCCGCCCTTAATCTTGTGCACAGTGCTTAACGGGAAAACCCATTTAATTTAAAGATCCCTTATCTTTGTGATTTCATAGTTGACAGCTTATCTATTGAGCTTAAAAATCCCCAATCCTTATGATGTCTTATTAGTTGTCTGCTTATCTTTTGGGCCTGTGTAACTTTTTAACAATAATCATTGTCATAGACAAGTCAATTTAAGATATGATACAGATTCAGTCCCAAAAACGATAGGCCAGAAAACATACATTATTACACGTTTTTTCATAATGGGTCGATTAACTAGGCCATATGGTTTTGTAAAATATTCGAGACCGAATGGGATTTCAACGCAAAAAAAGTATTTTTAATGGCTATAAAAAGAGGGGGGTGGGGGGGAGTGGGCAATTCAACTTTTGATATGTATGGCATCGTGGTGAATTGAAGCGCTCGTCAAAAATAATGAAATCGAAGAAACGGACTTTTTCCACCCAATGGCCAATTTATATTTCGTTTATTTTTTTTACACAGTAGCACATTTTATATTCATTTAAGATACATGTCTGTTTGGATTTTACTAGGCCCAAAGCCTCACAAAACATGCCAATTGAAAGTTTTCAAGCAAACTACAGCTTTGGAAATTACTAAACTTTGGCGGCCATTTTCTTGCTACATGTACTTTAAATCCACAGCGATCCCCTTCCCCTCCCATCCACACCCCGTACAATCACAAGTATACTGATTCTGTTCACGATAGATGGGTATCTTTTTATTCAAAAGCTACACTTACGAAGAAGTTTTCATACTATATCAATAACTCCATATGCCCAAAATTAGACGAGCATTTCGTTCCACGGCGTAGTGACAGACATAAATTCTCTACGATGTCCCCATGAAAATTCCCGATTTACAACAGAGATTACACACTTACGATATATTTTATTCCAAACTTTTGGTATCGATACCCGCATACTGAGTCACAGCTCTTTCATTCTTTCAAGGACAAAGTGGGGAGACATCAGTGAAGCTAATGATATACTGAATTTTTTGTGCTGTGATTTATCTATTGATCTCAAAATGCTCATAAAGTATTCACAATACGCTAAACGAACAGGATCTAGAATTTCTGAGACCTATGAATAATATCGTAAACCGCCTACACACTCCGTAGTTAAAGAATGCGATCATTCTAATAGTGAATATTTGTACCCCTCCCCAGTGGGTGGTTGGTGGGTGCTCTGGTGTGGTTTGCTCCTTCTTTCCTATCAAACATCTATCGTCTTTATCTCCCCTTCTTCTTTTTTATGTTTGTTACTCTCTTGTAACACCTCTAATCGTCTGGCGCTCATATAACCTTATGCAGTTGCGAGTGCCGTAAAACCTCTACTAAAAAT
>NW_004797369.1:1353628-1354990 GCF_000002075.1 Aplysia californica
TATTATTATAAATCTTAAAGCCTGTTCATTTGACTTGCTTTTGATGGAAAAATATTCAAAACCTGTCTTGAAAAGAAGTCAAGATATTGGGATTCAAAGAGGTGGGGGGTCGCCTGGTTTCAGAGGTAAAATGATCAAGACATTGGGCACCAAAGATTGGTGACTTCCAAAGTTCGAATGTCCTTTGTAACAGCGAAATAACATTTCCTTGTGCATTTTGTGAACGTTTCTCAGTAATGTCCACGAAAAGATCATTTTTAAATAAATGAAACTAAAAAGTGCTGAATTGAAATGCAATTCGAAAAAAATTTCCCAACGGGCAGAAATATTACGGTTTCTTCGATTTCATTCGTTTGACAAGCACCTGATTTCGTCACACACTTCACAAATATTACATTAATTTATAAAGTTAGGGTATTGGGTTGCTTGTTTGTACTAATCAAATTAATTCGGTCTTTTTAGGGCAACCACATTCTTTGTTGCCATGAATGCAAACATGAAAAAGACGTAAATGACCTAATAGGTGTAATAAAAGGTACTTCAGCAGTGCTGGAGAGACACAGGAGGTCTTTTTCCCCACCACTAGACCCCTATTGTCTCATGAGTTATCTTGTAAAATAAGTATTTTTATGACCCTTAAAAGCCGGAAGTATCGGAATACTTACAATTTATTGATTATGCTTCTGGCCGGAATATCATTACCAACAATTATTCAATTATATCTATAAAATCATAGTGTGTGTGTGTGTATGTGTGTGTGTGCGTGTGTATGTGTTTGCATGTCAGTGTGTTAGTGTGTTTGTGTGTTTGTGTGTACGTGTGTGCGTGTTGGTCTGTCTTTGAGTGTTATTATTAAATTTTAATATGTTCATATGTGTTTGCGGGCGGTTTTAACAGAGGCAATGTGAGATTGTATATGTGTATGCTCGTCTCTTTTCATCACTTATCTTATCTCATCTGATCTCATATCACCTCGTCCCATCTCATGTTATCTCATGTCTTCTCATTTCTTCTTATCTTATCTTATCTTATCTTTCACCACAGTTTATGCATTCGGAAATCCACGCCCGATGACACCACAAGACCTTGACCTTGACCTTGACCATCAATGATTTATTTATAGAGGCACCAGCCATCCATGTCCAGGTGCTGTTTTAGCCTTTTTTTCCTTTCTGCGAATTTTTTTTTTTTTCTCAATTTATTGCTTCCGCTTCCATGTACCCCGTATCTATGGTTCTCAACCTGGAAATCACCTATAATTCGCTGTAATTGCCCCCTCCCCCTTACCATTTCTCCTCACCCCCTCACCAAGAAGAAGAAGAAGAAGAAGAAGAAGAAGAAGAAGAAGAAGAAGAAGAAGAA
>NW_004797369.1:1357542-1359608 GCF_000002075.1 Aplysia californica
GAGAGAGAGGGGGAGGGAGAGAGAGATAGACAGATAGATAGATAGCTCTCAAGAGTAAAGACAAAAAGAGGTGTGGGTTTACGCTGGCATCAACACTACACGAATTAGGTTATTTAAGAGGCAGGATCTCTGAGTTCAACGTCCATTTCCGAAAGGACCGGGCTAATAAATGGAAATTTCGTGTAAAGTGCCTTTTCCTAGGACACAACGTCGGACCGAGCTGAGGCTTGAACCCCTGAATCTGCGCACCCCCTCGATTACGAGTCCGGTAGCTTTACCACTAGGCTAACGACACCACTGTTTACAGACTTTACTTTTATCCGCGGCTTATACCCTTTTGGGTCTCGCCGGAGAGCTTTTGTCAGGGAGATGCCGTGAGTTGGTAATCGTTTCCTTGAAAGATAAAAGACACAAAAACAAAGGTAAAGATGGGTAGTCAGGAACGAAAATGAAAGAGGGATTGTTTGAGCGTTCGACACACGAAGGTCACATTTAAGAGATCTTATTTTATTTTTACTTTTTTCTTCCGTGTGTACCAGTGGGTGTCGCGGGGAGACACAGGCGTCTGTCTGCAGCAAGGCGAGTGGCCTTTAGGAGGGACATCCCGTGAGCTCTGAGGATGTCTGCCACAGATTCACTCCATCGTCGCCTTGGTCTTCCTCTGGCTCTCCATCCAGAATATTTAATGTTGTATGCTCTCAGAGCTGGATGGTTTGAGGGCATCCGCGTGAGGTGTCCGAACCACTTGACTTTTTGTTTTTCAATGTGTGGTAGGACTGGTGTTGCTCTTACGGTGTCCCTTATGAGTTCATTTTTTATTTTGTCTGTTCTTGTTTTGTTGACCGCTCTTCTTAAGCATTTCATTTCGCATGCCACCAGTTTCCTCTCTAGGAATTTTGTTACAGACCATGTCTGGAACTGATATATGAGTGTTGGACATTTAAGAGATAAGCCCCTCAAACACAGTTTGCCCAATAATGATAGGACTTCCCTTTGTCGGTGGTGAGAGATGCGCATTCAGCAAACAGCCCAAAGATCAAGAAACTTTTGTTGGAGATTCGAAGTGGGGCCTTCTACAACCCACGCATGCATAATAATGAAGGAAGAAAAAAAGCACACTGCTTAAGAGAAGCTTGTATAAGAAGAAGAAGCAAGGAAGGGAGGTAAACATGTTTTTCAATGTAAATTTAATTTTTATTTCGTCATTCATTCACTCATTTTCATTCATTCATTCATTCATTCATTCATTCATTCATTCATTCATTCTTTGATTTATTTATTTATTTATTTCCTTCTTTCTTTCTTTCTTTCTTTCTTTCTTTCTTTCTTTCTCTCTCTCTCTCTCTCTCTCTCTTTCTCTCTTTCTTTCTTTCTTTCTTTCTTCATTCATTTGTATCTTGGGTCGGAGAGGGGAGCACACGAAGAATGCCGCATCCAGCTTTTTGAACAAAACAACAACAAAAATGGAAACTTTACACAAAAACAGAATCCCTTGACGGCTGGGTCTAGGTGGGGGGTGGCGTCCAAGAGATAGTGCCTTCCGCTAGTTGACACCGTCATTTCCGGTAACAAGGCGATGGTGTGAAATGCCGAGGTCCTCTAAAAATGGAAACAGATACTAAGTTTGTCAAGTCTTACGTGGGGTATCAGTGTTGTGAAGCTAATTTCAGTCTTACCGGTTTCATTTAGTTAAAGTTTGTTCTGAAATGCCATACGATATATTTCAATGCGCCTTTTAATTTGATTAAAGACGTGTCTTTGTCATAAATATCATGTTTCTGTCTGAGTTCTAGTTATTGTTGTTCATATTGTTCATATTAAAGTACTTTTTTCTCTTTTCAAGTGTTATTTTTCTTCCTACTTGATTTCATTTTCCTGTTTTCTTAAAGGGTTGTCTTTCTTTTGCTGGGGGGTGTTTTTGTTTGTTAGTTTGCTTGCTAATTTTTGTTGTATTAAATTTGCCGTGGGTTTTTTTCCGTTTGACGTTTTGTTTTAGCTTTTGTTTTTGTTTTGTTTTATTTTGTTGCTGCTGTTGTTTTTTGTGTTTTTTTGTAGAGAGGGAGGGG
>NW_004797369.1:1364040-1365160 GCF_000002075.1 Aplysia californica
GGGGGGGGGCGGAGAAGAGAGAGATAATAAGAGAGAGTCAAAGAACAAATAGGATGACAGATAGCAGCTAAACAGACAGACAAGCAAACAAACAGACAAACGAACAGATAAATACTAAAATAGATAGAGTTAGAGAAAGCGGTAGAATTAGGATGATGTTGGTTATGTTGTTTTTAGTCGTGGTGGAAGGTGTGATTTTTTCTCGATCTGTTTACTCCCTAAGGAGACTTGGGAGGTCAAGTCGCTTATAGAGATCAGAGTCGTTTATCTCTTGACTGTTGTTGTTGTTGTTGTTGTTGTTGTTTGTTTGTTTGTTTGTTTGTTTGTTTATTTGTCGGAGTATTTGTTAGTTTTGTATTTTGTTACTTTTTTTCCTTTTATTGATTCTTTTGTTGTTGTTGTTGTTGTTGTTGTTGTTGTTGTTGTTGTTGTTGTTGTTGTTGTTGTTTTTTTATTGTTGTTGTTGTTGTTGTTGTTGTTGTTGTAGATGTTGTTGTTGTTTTTTTATTGTTGTTGTTTTATTTTTTTTCTTCGTGGTGATTTTTATGATGCCGTTTTTTCCCTTCTTTCTTTTTCTGATTATTCAACTTCGACTTTTATTAATACTTTAGATTTATGTTAAAAATTCTGTTTGTGTATTTCGAGGGGGGGGGGGCTGCTCTCTTTCAGCACTGAGTCATGCAGTTCCAGTGATCGAAACACACAGTTAGGCAGGCTACCGAATGTAGAAAAAAGTTATTGCTTGTTTTAATTGTTAAATATACGTGTTTCACGCCTCCACTGACACAATTTAGGTCATTTTGGAATTAGGCTTCGTCCCTATTTCCATGGCCAACCCGTGCTGAGAAGGACGCAACTTTCCAGCAAGAAGTCCAAAATGCTAGTTGAACATCATCCCCCCATTCGGGAATCGAACTCTGGTCTCCTGCTTGCAACGATTTATTATTGCTTGGTAGATGTTCCAAAGAAGGATGGATTGTTTTTAAAAAAGAGGAGACATCCTTTTGTTTAACAACATACGTTTTGCTGAGGAAAAATGTTAATGGAGTAGAGTTTCGGAAAGATTCTGAGTAGTTGTGCCCATTGTGCTATGAAGTTGGGATCATGCTGACAACACCCC
>NW_004797369.1:1369107-1370331 GCF_000002075.1 Aplysia californica
TATATAATACATGTACCTATCGTAATTGGTTCAAGCTTACCAAACGCATGCACGAGGCATAGATTTCTGACGTCTGGATGTTTCTGTTGTGCATTCTGCTATGTGGCGTCGGTGGTCTAGTGGTTATGCTAACGGACTCGTAATCGTGAAGTTTCGAGATCGGGGGTTCGAATCCCGTCAGGGGGCCGACGTTGTGTCCTTGGCAAAGGCACTTTGCACAAATTTTCCTCATTTCACCCAGGTGGAAATGGGTACCCGGCCATAGACAACGAAAGACCTTGTCAGTTTGTTAGTGTTTTAGCGCCTATAAATGGCTGCTTGCACTGTATGCTTCCCAGGAAGTTGAGTTTGTTTCAGAATGCTCTCAGGTCTGCTGGGATAATAGTATAGATTGTGAAACGCATAGAGCTTGCTGTTGAGCGGGGATTTGCGCTGTACAAATGCCATCTATTATTTTATTTTATTTTTTTTTGCTTATCAAATCTTTGATACCCATTCTTCCCAAGATTTCAAGGCTTGCAGGTATTGGTAGAACATCTGAAACTGTCTAAGACTGTCACCCATTCATTAGCAAGGAAAGTCTGGCTGCGTTGGACAGGTGTCCGTTTTACACAGTGTCAGGGAAACGTAAAAATAAATAAGGGAGGAAATAAGAAGTAGCCGTTTCTAAAGGTGACTGTCTCCCACAGGTGGCGGTCAGAGCAGGCTCGACTGTACTTCGAACATTATGAAACACCCGGAGAGAATAACCAGCGTCGGTGGAGTAGTTGTTAGGCGCTTTGCCTCCGCACGCAGAAGACATGAATTTCATTTCCATGTTGGGAAATGTTTGATCAAGTATCTGGGTGTTCCTGCTGGGACGCTGCCTCCCTGTCTGCCCGGAGTGATCCCTGACCGACACCATCCAAACTACTCGCGTTCTAAGTGATCGAAATATTTATCGAGGGAAGTTATAGGGTGTTAGCAAGTGATGATACGTTTTGTTTTAACTGCTGTCCTTTCGTCTATATAATTAATGTATCATTATGAAAGTTCATTATGTGGTTGAACTGGTTTTTCTTGTTTCCGTGGAGTATTTTCTTTTGTGTGAATCACTCAACGATCATGTGATTTGTGTAAAGCGCTCAGAGCTTATTATGCTAGTTTGGATAGATCGCTCTGTAAATGTAATCTATCTATCTATCTATCTATCTATCTATCTATCTATCTATCTATCTATCTATC
>NW_004797369.1:1372664-1373783 GCF_000002075.1 Aplysia californica
AGCCTAGGTCTTTTACTTCTGGGTGACGTTTTTATTTGAGGGAACAAGGGATGTTTGTTGTCTAAAAAGATGGAATTAATTATTTTTTTGTGTGCAAGCTGTTATGTACAATTCATCCAAGTAGGGGATTGTAGATGTTGAATGCGTGGGATCATGAGTGAAATCACGCCACTTCTTGCGGAAGTTGGCATCACGTCACCAATTCACGTCACCAATTCACGTCACCAATTCACGTCACACATGACACATAAAACATAGCGTATTTTGACTCTTTTGAAACATTGACGCATTAGAAAAATCTAAAAGTATTATTATAATAATGCACTGCACAATTCTTTTGAGACCATACTTCATTTATTAAATATATAGATTTCACAGGAAACAGATGGATATGATTAAAGTTGTGGTATACCATGAACAAGCAGATATCAATGAGACATTTGTTTACGTAGCACAAATGTAATTCAACAGCCAGAGAACAGCGACATAAAAAAGTGAATTTGGCTGGATATTTTCTACTGTCTGAAACAACAACATCTTTATTTAGGGATGTTGGCATTTCTCACTTTTCAGAGAACACAATACTCTAAAGATTTTAGTGTTTTGTGATGATCCTTTGCGAGGTACAGTGTAATTCTGTCTGATTTTCTGCAGAATATTTTTTCTGAGTGGGTGTCATCCATCTAAGATGTGATGGTAGAATTTTATAACGCTACAGAAGAACGAGCGCTGTAAAACCTCTACTGAAACAAAAACAGAATAGAAAAACAAAACAAAGAGAGTAAAACATCGGTGAAAGATCTGGAGTTGGGATCATGCAACAATTACACATTGTATAATACAGTAATGCTTTATGGTAAGAGTATTACGGCTCTTGCAACACAATAATCGTATATCAGTGCAAACGATTAGAGGGGATACAAGAGCGTCACAAACATGAAAAACAGGGAGAGAGACAAGGACGAGAGATGTTTCAAAGTAGAGAAGGAACAAAGCACATAGACCACAAAACAACCATACATTATAGTAGTAGTAGTAGTAGTAGTAGTAGTAGTAGTAGTAGTAGTAGTAGTAGTAGTAGTAGTAGTAGTAGTAGTAGTAGTAGTAGTAGTAGTAGGA
>NW_004797369.1:1375298-1387798 GCF_000002075.1 Aplysia californica
TCTTATCTAGATCAAGATAAAAAATTATGAAAGTATTGAAAGTAGATTTCTCCTGCAGTGGATTTAGCGCGCACGCCGAAGGATACGTGTATTTTGTGCACAGTGTCTACATGAGATCTAGAATCGAGATCTAAATCGAGATCAAGAAGAATTATGAAATGAAAGCTGAATCTAGATCTGTGATATTTCGATAACTTATTGAATATTGAAAGTGGAATTTTATGGGTGTGCATTATAGATTCTAAGATCTAGATCTAGGCTAGATCTATATGTGAATCTTAGATCGAGATCAAGAATTATGAAAGTTTTGAACGTGAATTTTTTCCTGCTGTGAATAAAGTCTAGAAATTGGCTGTCAGTGAATCTAAATCGTGATCAAGAATCATGAAAGTATACTTGAAAGTGGAATTTTCTTGCTATGAATAGATCTAGAAATCTAGGCCATCTGTGACGCTTGTCGGTTGTTAAAAACGTGAATTTCTAAACTTAGATCTATCTATGGGCCAAGGCTCCTTTTTTCAATTATTGGCCTATGTATTTATAATCCTTCGAGATCTACGCTAGATCTAGAATCTAGATTAGATTCTTCTAGGAAGAAACAATCGCCATGTAGGCCTAACTCTTTTTTTTTAAGTGATTGAGCTGGAACTTTAGAAGAAAATGCCAGGCCTTCGAAGAGGGAAAAGAAGTCTTACCCCTAGAGGTAGTCAAGAGGGGGTGCTACATGGATACATTCAAGGTAAAATATTTATGTTTTGTTTCTTTCCTGTTTTCCGTCTTTTTCCTCTTCTTAACTTTCCTAATACTTCTTCATTATTATTCCGTTCGCAGAACGGGTGCTTTTACTAGAAATAGTAATAGATCTAATAAGAATAATGTAAGAGTAAGACATTTACCCTTTTCCGTTTAGTCGACACTCAGCTGAGTGCTAAATAGTTCTAAGTGGTGGGCAGAGACAACGCACAGACATCAGACTACCTCTGCTCCTCCTCAAAACCCAAAAGCTACCCAATCTTTTTGTCGGGAAGTTGCAAGTCGGTCTGATTGTTTGCGGTGGGCATGTCCACCTAACTATGAGCAGTTCTGGGGACAGTGTGTGGTTTCTCGTTGTCGCTCTCTAAATTGTCAAGAGGTCAATGAACGCAAAGCAAAAAAAAAAAGAAGTTATCTTACTTTTTCTTCAATAAAATTTAATAAAATTGTTGTTAATATGCATTTAAACCTGGGCCTGAATGCACGTCAGTCCGTATAGGGGACTAACCACGTTTATCCCCTATAATAAGGGTGTTCAGGCAAGACAAATCTGTACACACGTCAATCTGGGCCTGGAAGCACGTCAAGTCGTAAGGTGAACTAACGGCGTTTTATCACCTATTCGGGCGTTCAGGTTGAAAAAATCTCTAAGAACGTCAGTCTAGTTAGCCCATCCTATACGAATTTTCACCTTTAAAGTTATCACACCTCTTGGGGTCCGACTTACGAGTGTAAATGTGGCTGTTTCTTTTTCAAGCACGACAGCGGCATCTTTCTCGAAGAAACAAGATGTTCAGGGACCATACTAATCACCTCGACGCGTACGGCGTCCGAGAAGTGTTTCGCAAGTTCTGTTCTCGTACTGAGATGCCAAATTTGATTTCTCCCCTATGATGGACAATGTCACTTTTTCGTAAGTCACTGGCGTTGCTGCTGGCCCTCCCTCCCTCCTCCTGTTTTCTCCTCGTCTCTCTTTTTCTTGAGAACTGATGCTTTCGGTGCTCTCCATTTCTCTTTCAAATTCGCTACAGTTCGCAGTTAATAATAATAATAATGATAATAATAATAATAATAATAATAATAATAATAATAATAATAATAATAATAATAATAATAATAATAATAATAATGATGATAAATAGCATTTGTATAGCGCATATCCCCGCTCAACAGCAGGCTCTATGCGTTTTACAATATATTATTACTCCAGCAGGCCATAGAACACTCCGAAACATTCTCAACTTCCCGGGAAGCATACAGTGCAAGCAGCTGATTAAGCGCTCTAACACTAACAAACTGACAAGATCTTTCGCTGTCTATAGCCGGGTACCCATTCCCACCTGGGTGAAGTGAGGAAAGTACGTGTAAAGTGCCTTTCCCAAGGACACAACATCAGCCCCCTGACGGGATTCGAACCCACAATCTTACGGTTTCGAGTCCGAGAGCCTAACCACTGACGCATGCGTTCCCCTTCCATGTTATTCTCTGCCATCTCTTTCTTCATCCCACTGGTTATGGAGGCGATGTGGCCGCTGAAAAGGGTCACATTTTTACCCGCAGCTCTTCAAGTAGTATTGGAATTTCCTAAGCACTGAGAGTTCGCCTTTCTGATCCTTTCCACTACTTTCTCCGCCATGCTGCACAGTTCAGAAACTCCCACGTGTAGTTGGAAACCGAAAGTCCGAAAGCACACAGTGATAGCGGAGCGGGTTTGCCCAATAATCTATAATTAATGTCTCACCTTGCTCTCTGCCTTTAGCTATACAATTATTTCGTTTAGCGCGGTGTGTATACAAAATCCGGTTAGCGTTTATACGCGGCTAAGGCCGTGTAGCTGACCGCCTTTATCGTGCATACAGGCCAAAGTGGTTTGCACGTAGACAGCTAATTTTGAGACGCTGATTACAGACAAAGCGGTAGATTTTTTTCATCCGATATAAACTTTACAATTAGAATTTTGATTTAGCTCAAGTCTGTCCTACGGTTGATGAGTCACCCCATGGCCCTACTAAAAAGCTGTATGCTGCAGTCCAGCCTACCTGTCTTCTGTCGTTAGGAGCTGTGTCGTTTTGGTGGACAAAAACATTTAAACGGAATGTTCACTTATTTTTTTTGTTGAGGTATAAACCAGTGGTCGGTATAAAGGAGACGGCCACTTGTTATCGATGAGAAAAGCTGTTTAAGAAGGGTGGACATTTTAGATAGTGTAATTTAAATACATACTATTTATATTGTGTATATACATGCATATACATTGACATACATATTTTAACACAAGAGGAGATGTGAAAAGTGGTCTCCTGTCTGTGTTACTGTCTTGGACAGGTGGCCGTTAGAGTTGGTTCTGTTGTATATATAAACTTGGCTGAAGTGTTTGGTCTTACATACTACTTTACTTACGTTTACGTTGTCATCCTCTGTAGCTGTCTGGTGTCGACGGGAGATGTAGTTTCCAATGTTAGACTCAAGCTGGTTGTTTTCACGTTCGCTCATATCGCAAATTGATTTTACTTTGCGAGTCGAATGGTTGAAGTATCTAATAATATATTTGGTAATTTTTAGTTTCAAAGACAGCAATTCATAATTTGAAATATTTACATGGTCTTAATAAGATCAAGAATCCAGTTATAATCAGAGATGGAGAACAAATTAATCGAGTTTGTACTTTCAAAAAGTTTCTTACGTTCAGTTGAGATGTTGATGTTTTTCAAAATTCCTTCAATCCATCTTTTGCGTGGTTTACCTTTTTCTGTGTAGCCTGAGAACTTGGTGCTGTACGGTGATAGTTCCATCATTTGCGGGAAATGGTAACTTTTTTAATGTTTGTGCTTCGTGGGTAACTGACATTGTATGGCATTGTGGTCAAATGAAGCGGTTGTCGAATTAGAGAAATCGTAGAAACTGACATTTTATCCGTCAGCTGGGCATTTCTCTTCCTCAGTACATTTATGTCCGTTTAAAATACATTGCTGTGTGAATTTTACTGAAAAATTGTCGATCAAAGGCACAAAGCAACGATAGTTAGGTAAAAGAACCAACATTTAGCTGCCGTTTTCTCGCAATTTTTTCTCCAGACCGTAAGCGACCCCCACCTCCTTCAGTCGCAAATGTCTCAACTTTTATTCAAGATAGATGGTAGTCTTAAAATGAAAAACAGTACAAATACACCAGCTTTAAGATGATGCTAAAACCCCCATTTGTCCAAAATTGAAGAGCGTCTGATTTCAATGCGACGGGACAAATTTAAATAATATTGTTTGACGACTTTATCTTGACTTGTGCTTCCTTAAAATTACGTTTTACAGTAGGTCTACCTTTTGTTGAGAAATTTGACGTCAACAGATTGTGAGTTTCACAGCAAGTCAAGCTTTATCAACTTTAATTCGTTGAATAATAATAATAATAATAATAATAATAATAATAATAATAATAATAATAATAATAATAATAATAGATAGATAGCATTTGTATAGCGCATATCCCCGCTCAACAGCAGGCTCTATGCGCTTTACACTATATTATTACCCCAGCAGACCATAGAACACTCCGAAACATTCTCAGCTTCCCGGGAAGCATACAGGGCGAGCAGCCGATTAAGCGCTCAAACACTAACAAACTGACAAGATCTTTCGCTGTCTATAGCCGGGTACCCATTCCCACCTGGGTGAAGTGAGGAAAATTCGTGTAAAGTGCCTTTCCCAAGGACACAACGTTGGGCTCTTGACGGGATTCGAACCCACGACCTTACGGTCGATTTTGATAGAGGAGATAGAACAATTGGTATTTAACCTTTTGGTTTTAGTAACTCAAAACGATTTTTAAAATATCAGACAGAAATGTATAATTCTAAGGTAGGGTTGTGGTTCAGGAAAAGATAAAGTCTAAGTTTTGACTTGGAAGATGAGTTGCTTCTCCATTTCTGAGAGGGCCGACCTGAGATGTATAACCTATCTCGTGTATTACTATATTTTTTAATTATGTTTTTGTTTGGTTTAATCATAATGGTGTATATGTGTGCGCGTGTAATGAGAGAGAAGGTGTGTGTGTGCGCGTGTGTGTATGTGTGTGCGTGTGTGTGTGTGCGTGTGTGTGTGTGTGTGTGTGAGTGTGAGTGTGTGTGTGTGTGAGTGTGAGTGTGAGTGTGTGTGAGTGTGAGTGTGAGTGTGTGTGTGTGTGTGGAAGGGTGGATGGTTGCGGCATGCGTGAGTGCGTGTGTACATGAATAAAGGTGTGTGAGTCTGTGTGTATGTGTTATAAAATAACAGTTACTCTTTCGGTTTTTTTATTGGTGTAAAACGCCTAGAGCTGGGTGCTTACGGGAGTAAGCGCTATAAAAAAAAGCACTTCGTCATCAGTTTAAGCTGATTAGCTTCAGTATAAAGACATACTATATCCTTGGTGAAACATTTTCCTCCCGGTGAAATCGAGCTGACATCTTTGACAAACAACGCAAAGAACCCAATTGCTTCACCATAGACGTGGGATAGTGCTTGAGAACATGACTGAAGGAGAAAAAAAACATGACTCGGCGAACATTCTAAAAAGATTGAAGTTTTTTTCCGCTTTTGAAACAATGAACGTGTTATACAGTGTTAAGAAATGACATTCTTACTTTTGCATAAGTGGTTCTTGCACTGACTTGAGAAGTCATGAGAACATTATAATATATATATATGAAGAGCTGGCACTTACATGACCAAAATTGAGTCGATAGTGCCGTAAAACACTTACTCAATCAAATAATATGAAGAGCACAGGAGAAAAACGACGGTAGTCACAAACTGGACATTGTGATGGTACCAATTTTAAAAGCTTGTGGACTCACAAACTTATATTTGTTTCGTTGTTTATTAGAGGTTTATTGTTAAGCCTTGTTGAATGGGAAATAACAATAATACAGTTATGAGTCAACGAGCGTTCAAAATTGGTACACTCCCGATTTTCAGTTTGCGACTACCGTCGATTTCCCTCAGTAGTCTTCATATATATTCTTTTTTAATGTATATATAATATATATAAATATATATATACATATATATAAATATATATACATATATATATATATATATATATATATATAATATATATATATATTTATATATATATATATATATATATATATATATATATATATATATATATATATATATATATATACAGGTATCCGATTTCCTCCTGCCTGTTTGTCACACCACAGACATGGGTGGTTGGTGGATGCTCTGGTGTGGCTTACTCCTTCATTCCTATCAAGCATCTCTCGAGCTTATCTCTCTTCTTTCTTTTGGTTGTTTTTGTTTGTTTGTTTTGTTTGTTTGGTTGTTGTTGTGTTTTTTTTGCTTTTTTGTTTATTTGTTTCGGTACGTTTTTCTCTAGTAACGCCTCTAATCTTCCGTACTTAATATATATCATCATGACCTAATTGTGATCAAGTGCCGTTAAATTCGTACTAAAACGTTTTCAAAGACCTTGAACACAGGCATCTGTCTTTTAGCGGACGAGCTCTTAACTGTAATGTATGTGAAACACGTGAGTTCTATTCCCGAGTGAGGAAATTATTTGCGTCAAGACTCTGTGGAATAAGGCGACTGTCAATTTTGCGCATTTAGAGTTATTGGTATCATCATAAAGCCTATTTAGTTGTCTTGCTTTTGCTAGAAAAATAAGCATCTGTCTTGAATAGTGGCCAGGGTAGTTGCCATTGAATGAGGTGGAGGTCGCCAAGTGTCAGAGGTAGAATTAGTGAGAAAATGGCCGCCAAAGTTGAATGAATTCCAAAGCTTAGTGGTCTTCATAAACTGCAAATGTGTATTTTTCTGTGCCTTTGGTAAACATTTCTTCCAGTAATATCCACTCAGAAATGTGTTTTTGATGGACATTTAAAAAATGAGCGAAAAAAAAAATTGCCCAACAGGCAGGAATAAATATCGTTTTCTTCGTTTTCATTATTTCGACGAGCCCAGGATGACGCACATAGAGTACACCCCCCTGGGCGGTGCTACTGACCGAAGTGTCTTTAGGCCATTCCCAAAGGGGAGGGGGGGGGGACATTAATATTTCCAATACTTATATACAGTATAATTGTAATTGTAAATGGGCTGATTCATCGATGTCATGCTCATAACTGTGCCTGAACTACAACAGGGAACTGCTGCTTTTTCTTTCCTAATCCTCACTATCTTCATTTTCCTCTACCTCTTTTGTATGTTTTTATAACACTCTTGTGACCTGCTATTACCGGGGTGCCTTGATAGTCGAAGCAGACGTTGTGCTGTTGAAGCTAGAGAGGTGAGCAGAGCAAGTCTGATTCCCTCTAAGGACTTCTCTGTTGACATCCACCCCTTGTCGCTCATAATATGACCTTATGCAGTTCCCAGCGCCGTAAAACCTCTACTAAAACCCAAAAAAAACAGCAGATAGAGTATCTCTGGGATACTTTGTCGGAGTCAGCCTGGGTTGGCTCTTACTCTTCAGGCCGAACCAGCGCGCCTGTTAATTGAATAATAAAATGAGTGGCAGAGAGAGAGGGGATTGTCTCAGATAAGTGGACGTCTTGCTCAGTGACAAAAAAATATGGTGAAATGGTATGGGTTTAACGCCCCTATCAACACTATTAGGTTATTTAAGGGGCGGGACCTCCTAGTTTAACATCTCCGATAGGACCGAGCCAAGTGGGAAGTTCGTGTAAAGTGCCTTTCCCAAGGACACAACGTCGGACCGAGCTGAGGCTCGAACCCCCCAACCCGTAATCTCACGATTGCGAGTCCGGTACCCTAACCACTAGGCTACCGACGCCACCGACTCAGTGACAGTACTATACTAAAAACACAAAGGGGAAATGGGAAGTGGCCGTTTGTTCAGGTGGTTGTCTTTTACAGGTGTCCGTTAGAGTGGGTTCGACTGTAAGCAACGAGACCGGCTGCATGATCTGTCTGATGCAGTCTAACGTGCTCTAACCGCCACCTATACAAAACAATCACCTGTTCCAACGGGCAAATCTCATCCCCCTCACACACACACACACACACACACACACACACACACACACACACACACACACACACACACATACACACACACAGACACACACACAGACACACACACACACAGACACACACACACACACATACACATACACAGACACACAGACACACACACACACAGACACACACACAGACACACACACACAGACACACACACACACACATACACATACACACACACACACACAGACACACACACACAGACACACACACAGACACACACACAGACACACACACACACACAGACACACACACATACACACACATACACCCACACAGACACACATACACACACACACACACACATACACACACACACACAGACACACACACAGACACACACACACATACACACACATACACACACAGACACACACACGCACAAACACACAATTTACAGGGGCTTTATTGAGTTGGGGGTTTTTTTGTTTTTGTTTTTTTGTATTTTTTGGGGGGGGAGGGGGTCGGAAGAGGGGTCATTTTAAAGACACTGTATAAGACCGTCATCTGTCTGATACAGCCATTTATCTCTTCAACAATGTACAGTCTAAGACAATTTCTACTGCACGTTCAAAATGTCTTCTCGGTTAGGGAAATGAAGGATATAAAAATAAACAGCTCCCTCCTTCCTCCCCCTTCCACACACACACACCAAAAGAAAAACCAATAACAGGAAAACCAACCCAAAAACATCTTTTTAAAAATTTATATTATACTAGCTGAGTACCTGTTCGATGAACGGACTCAAAAGAAAAGATGGTCAAGTCATTGTGGAAGCAGAGCGCACTGCTTGTGAACGGAAGCATCACTTGTTAACAATGGCGTCTTAGGAGAAGGACTTTCCAACGAGGGATCTAAACGAAACTAATGAAAAACTGAAAATTAAACTACTGTGACTTTTGACTCCTTAGTATAACTGTGTACCTTTAAATGAATCACCATTATTATTTTTTTGAAATTCGCAAGTTAAGCGGTTGGGACCCGGGGGTTACGCGCCAGAACCGTATATCGAAAAGGCACAGGCGGCACAGACTCGTGCTTTTCTGTTGGAAGAAACAAAGACATCTCGCCCAGAACAAAGCTGAGAACGTGGGTGGTTGGCGGGTGCTCTGGTGTGGTTTTTTCCTTCTCTCCTATCGAACATCAATCATATTTCTTTCTCCTCCTTTTTGGTTTATCACTCTCTTGTAACACCTCTAATCTTCGGCAATTATATGATCTCATTGCTTTGCAAGTGACGTAAAACTCTACTAAAGCCAAAACTAAAGCTGGGGATTTTCGACTCAAAAGTCGAGCCAATATTGTTGTACGGCTGTAAGACATGGAAAGCTTATCAGGCTAGCATAAAAAAGTGTCTGAGAAAATTAATCAGTAACAGGTGGAGACACAGGGTCACCAATGAGAAGTGTTTAGGAGAACAAGACAGAGCTCAGTCGGAGATGAAGTAGAAAGATAGCGGTGGCGATTGATTGGACATACTCTCAGGAAGGGAAACAGCTGTATAACGATGAGAGCGTTGAATTGGAATCCACAAGGTAACAGCTCAACGGGAAGGCCGCATAGAATCTGGATTAGAGTCATAGAGAATTGTATAAAGAAATGAGGACAGATGTGGAATAACGTGAAAGGGCTAGCTCAGTACAGGGAAATGACGAAAGTATTCGCTCGTGGCCCATACCCTAACGTTGGGTGAGAAAGGCAATGATTATACTGAAATTCTAGAGCCTCCCGCCAGTAGGGAAAATATACAAGGTAGAAACAACATATTCAGTATGTATTTTACACCCTTATTTAAAACAAACAACTTTCCCACGCTATAGGGAGTCTTTCCCACGCTCTATAAACACATCCTGCACTTGGAATATCACTGACCGACGTTTTTTTAAAAATGAAAAACAAAAACATGTACATATTTGTTGATAATTTTTCCCAAATTAGATTTTCATGAAGTCGCGTATTTCCCACAAACGTGCAAATAAAGTGTTCTAGGTTTTCCTATTTCTGACTAGGGGGAAAAAGCCGAAGTGTACCATGTCTGTAAAATGTGAACCGGGATATGGCGAGGAAGTTGAATAATATTGTATTGTATTCTAAACATGACGGGGCTATTTTCATTTACGTGGGTCCTTATTTTAGACGCTCTGTATTAATTCATAACCCTGGTAATGACAATTAAGGTGCTCCACTAGTTCAGTTGGTGCCCTGTGTTAGTGTTAGACTAAGCACTAGACGTCCCTTAATCGAATTCCAGATTGTACGTTCTTGAACTCGATCGCTTTGTAGAGTTTTTGAGGCTCTCAATCTTTGGTTAGGTCCTATTGGAGATTGACGTTAAACTCGGAGGCCTCGTCCTGTGCTCAAAGGGGCATTGAATCCTTACATATTTAGTATTTTTTATTTTACAAATGACTTATTCCCTGTAGACAGAAAAGGAACCGTTTTTAAAGAGTGAATCATCATGAAGAACAATTTTATTTTATAACATAATCTTCAGTAGCAGTTTGCTTTCAATACATTCTTCACAGTTTGTTATACACGGTATCTTTAAAAAAAGAGGACCCACTTAAAAGAAAATAACTCTATCATCTCTACAGTAATCTCAACAAAAATTCAAACAAATTAAATTCGACCATGAGGACGTTAAGTTTGTGAATAATTTTAATATGAAGAAAATCATTGTATGTGTTCGAGACACATTAAGTTTTTAAAGTTTCAACCAACATTGGGTAACGCACAGTTTTACTTCTTATAAGCGTTCAGCGATAGGGGCATGGTCGGCCCGTTTTGGTTTCAGTTACATCAAATAAGTATCTTAACTGGCCAAGAAAGTTTTGTAGAAGTTTAGGGAGAATGTGTTAATCTATACCGACCTGGCTCCAGTGGGATGGGGCTTCATCCCACACATCAAGATTGGCCCTGGTATGGTTGCAAGAAAGGTTTTGGGAATGCCTTATTAGCCGAAAATTTACAAATGAACTGTTATCACATTCCCCCCAATTTGAGCCCCTTTGGATATTTTTGACAGACAGGGTGTAGGGAAATAACCCAAAAACAACCGAACAGTTGAAACTCAATGTTGAAAAGGATAATATGCTTAGAATCGACCCAGAAACATGCCTCAGCGTTATATAATTTTTTTATGTTTCAGTGGCGTTTTGTAGCTTGTATGGAAAGAAATGATGGTAATTTAAATAGTGAAAATTTTCCGTGAGTTTATTTTCAGCAATATCAATATTGTATTAATTTGTTCTTCAATGCACAAAAAGTGACTATTTAAAATAGAACAATATGGTTAATGTTTAAGAAGTTGCAGGCAAAGTTTTGCGTTTCAGCCAGTTTTGACCCCCACACTTCTCCCCTTCATAAAAAAGTGAACAGTAGACTATTTTCTCTAAGGAAGCTCAGGTATTTTAAAATCGATAAAACGTTGATGTCAATATTCTATCATTGAGCTATATCTTCTATCGTGAGCTTGAAGTTGAATGGGGCACCTGAAGAAGTTCAAGACTTAGATCTAGTAAGAGGAGCAGAAGGCTATTGAATCAACCATTGCTTGGATCCGTCAGCATCTACACATTTCGAGATGTGCTTTTTCAGGGGACGGAGCGCTTATGGGAATGCCCCTTGTGCAGTGAAGTCGGCCCTTCACACAAGTAAACAAGCAAGTAAACAAGTATTCTATCATTCAACCAGAGAAAGTAGACCAATGTCTGCAAACAGCATGGGCCGGAAATACAAGACAACAAGATAAAGAAAAATTAAATTGATTAATACGGAAAGCCTGCACAATTTCACATTACAGCTTGCACTAAAAAAAAAATTAATTTTACCTTTTTGGGCAATAAACATCTTTTGTTCCCTCAAATAAAAACATCAGTCAGAAGTAAAAGACCCAGGCTTCTGATCTGTAACAAAGAAAGATACAGAAGGTCATTTCTACCATCACCCATCAAATTTCTTCCATCTTTACCATCTTGTTACAAGTATTAATATGACCTTAGAGCATACATCAGAATAACATTGAGTTACAGTCAGAATACTGCGTATGTATCTTGCTTAAGAAATATTATTGTTTGTATTATTGTTCATTTATATTATGCATGTGATTTTAAGCCTGCGTGTGTGTGAATGTTTGTTTGTGTGTGTGTGTGTGTGTGTGTGTGTGTGTGTGTGTGTGTGTGTGTGTGTGTGTGTGTGTGTGTGTGTGTGTGTGTGTGTGCGCACGTGATGAAACACCAAACCAATCTGGACAATAAAGATGTATCTTATCTTATCTTATCTTGATTGGAATTTTTAGAATTTGATATTTTTTTAACAGTGGGATTGATTTTTATCATATTGATAATATAACGTACACATGGCTGGATTTTACTTCTGCGAAGTTTTATTAAAATTGGTTTATAGATTACCTAGTTATTGCCGTTTAAGTGGGTCCTTTTTTAAGACACAAGGAACTTTATTCCCTTTTTTTCTTTTTTCATGGAGGGAGGGGGGGGGGGTTAGAGCTTTTGTTGATGTTGGTGTTGTTGTTGATGTTGCTGTTGTTGTTCGATTTATTCCGAAATGGGAGGGGGTGTTAAATTGTTAATTTGTTTTGTAGATATTTTGTTTAAAAAGTGGCTGTTCTACTCCCTATCAACACAATCTAGATCATTTAAGAGGCAGACTATTTCGACCCTGCCTTTAAGGGTCAATCTGGGCTGGGAG
>NW_004797369.1:1395441-1396860 GCF_000002075.1 Aplysia californica
TGTGTACACGTGGTGGAACACCAAACCAGTGTGCCAGGATCTGGACAATAAAGATGTATCTTATCTTATCTTATCTTATCTTATTTTAGGAAGCTCATCATGTCTAACTTTATCGAACTCCTTTGAATAGTCTATGAAGCTTAAATACATATTCTTTCTGTGCTTCAATACATCTTTCCTTTAACACTGTAAAGGTGAATATAACATTTCTGGTGCTCTTGTCAGGAAGAAAGCCGAATTGTCTTTTAGATATCTCTGGTGTAAGACTTTTTCTCAATCTTCCTATAGTACTCGCAGCTATATTGTTGTAAAATAGCTCAGATCATAAGGCGAATTGTTCTGTGCATATCGCACTCAGTGGCACCTGGTGTTTTAGGTAAAGCTATAAAAACTGACTTCATCATATCTTCTTGGATCTCACCGCTGTCGTGACTAAAATTTAAGAGCTTTGTTCCTATTTCAATGCCTAGTTCTTCAAGCGCTACAATCACTTCAGCTGGAATATTTTCTGGCCTTGTGGCTTTACCTTGTTTCATTTTCCTACTGGCAGCTTGTACTTCTGCTTTCAGAATTGGTTGTCAATTTATTTCATTCGTTATTACCGGTTTTTTCCTCTATTATCTTTGAAAAGTTCTTCTATGTATTCTGAAAATCTGTTTAAGACATCTCCATTGTCCAGTAAAATATCTCCCCCTTTTGATCTCACCCTGTATTTGATCATCCTTTAATCCCTCTTGCTTCTTTGATTTTGGAATGCATGTGTTTGCTGTCTTTGTTTTGCTTCTTTTCTATTTGTTGACACTGATCATTTATCCATGTTTCTTTTGCTTCGTTGCATTTTTTTCTTTATTTCCCTGTTTAAGATGTTGTGCTTTTCCACATTTTTATTTTGTCCGTCTTCTCTCCTCCTTAGTTTGAATATGTCTGGGGCCATCCGTTTTTTATTTGCTCTTCCTGCTTTCGGGGGGGATATTTCCTTCCTCAGCTTCTATAATTGAGCTGTTCATTTCCTCCGTACTTCTTCCGATTTAGTCATGTTTTCCAGAGAGCTTGACATTTATTGCTTACATCTATGGAGTAACGTTCTTTCAGTTCTAGATTTGTCTTTAAAAGATCTATGTCAAATGTTGGTTGGTACTTTGATTTTTTTTAAAGTTAATTCTATATCACCAGCATTTTACATATAACTGGTACACCGTCCCTATCACAGTTTGCTCCTGGCAGTGATTTAGTCGATTTAATTGCATTTCTAAAACGTTTCTGAATAAGTATGAAGTCTTCCTGGTTTTTACTTCTATCGTCAGGACTCTTCCAAGTGCATCTTCTTCTTGGGTGGTTTTCATACCAGGTGTTTGAGATCAGGAAATCATTTTCTCTGCACCATTCTATCAGCCGTTCCATACGTTCATATCTATACAT
>NW_004797369.1:1400044-1402417 GCF_000002075.1 Aplysia californica
TTCCTTACTTTTTCTCTTTTTTGGGGGGGTGGGATGGGGGTGGGGGAGGGAGGGAATTAGAGGTTGAGGAAATGGGAGGTGGCTTGTTCTGACTTTTAACATATTATCGTAACTGAATAAAAAAGAACTGAAAAATATCAGGCCATTTTCATTCAGTATTTTAGTAATGAGAGCGA
The DNA here is from genome assembly GCF_000002075.1 of Aplysia californica. Taxonomy (NCBI): domain Eukaryota; kingdom Metazoa; phylum Mollusca; class Gastropoda; order Aplysiida; family Aplysiidae; genus Aplysia; species Aplysia californica. The sequence goes on from NW_004797369.1 coordinate 1,400,221, forward strand.
GATGAGAGCATTTTCCTAGCAGCGTCAAAGCAGAAAAAAATCTAAGTTATTGTTTGTGAAATCTTCAGTTAGGATCTATTATTTCAAACGCGAAAAGAACACGTTATTGTTGGTCACCGGGAATCTCTATGAGTTATTTTTCAATGCAGCGTTATTCAAAGTTAGGCGCATCACGACATTTAGCCAGTCGTGACAGACCAGACAATTTTCTAGCTGCAAAGCTCTTCCGTGAATAAAGTTCTATCGTGAAAAGCAGCACCATACTGTGTGATTATGTGTTTTAGATCTGGGACTAATACTATGGGCATTTACTGCGGATTTATCGTTTCCTGGAGATCTTCTGTGGCACAGGGGACATAACTTTAGCAAGATGGGGATTTTGCAAGAGACTTTGACTACCTCCCTTCGTTGACCGAGTGCAAAGACTCCAGGGTCTCTCTCTCTCTTGCCTGTCTGTCTGTCTGTCTGTATGTCTGTCTGTCTCTCTCTTTCTCTCTCTCTCTCTCTCTCTCTCTCTCTCTCTCTTTCTCTCTCTCTCTCTCTGCGTGTGTGTGTGTGTGTGTGTGTGTTTGTTTGTTTGTGTGTGTTTGTCTCTCACTCTGCCTCCCCCCTCCCCTCTCTCTCTCTCTTTCCCTCTTCCTCTTTCAATCTCTCTCACTCTCTCGGGTCGCGTTTATAAAAAATGTTAGGTTTAGCAGCATTCCCTATTGTGAATTCACACACACACACACACACACACACACACACACACACACACACACACACACACGTACACCTACGTACACAAAAGCACATTCATGTATTGCTATCACTTTCTTTTAAACATTACTTCATTTTTAAAATCTTTTTTTCCGTCCCCTTCTACCGCAAAGTGTCGAGAGGACATACAATTGTCAAATATATGCCAGGTGAGGATACCTGTTAAAATCGACATAGTCAGTTAATGAACATGTTACACATTGAGTCATATTTAACGAACATCCTATCAAACAATAAAACGTCGACGACACCCTACTGATAAATAAAACGCTTTTGAAAGTTTAAATAGAATATCATGGTTGAGGTCTGTACATTCGACCTTTGAAAAGACGGTTGCATCTTTGAGGTCAGTAACCAGACGAACTCAGAATGAGAACGGCACAGGAACGATAACTGGTTGTTTTCTTCATGGCTCTATTCAGTAATGAGTTACTTTCCTTGGTTGATGATTGCACGATATAAACGTATGGGACGACGACAATGGTGATGATGATGATGATGGCAATTGCTACGATGATGATGATAATAATAATAATAATAATAATAATAATAATAATAATAATAATAATAATAATAATAAATAGCTTTATACTGCACATTTCCATTTTTCTAATAAAATAATTAATGCTCAATGCGCATTACATCGAAAAAGACACCACATCTTAAAAATTAATTGACGTGCCTATAAAAATATAATATCTATGTATATATGTAAAAATATCTATGAGAAAAACAGTCTCGCAGAAAGGTTGGAAATTCGTTCTCTAAAAAAATACATTGCAATAAAAATTCATGAACAGTCAATGTAAAATTGAAACTTGAGTAACTAGAAACATTCATTAAAACATTCGTTCTCTACAGATAGAAAAATATTTGTTCTCTCTCTCTCTCTCTCTCTCTCTCTCTCTCTCTCTCTCTCTCTCTCTCTCATTTTCACACGCTATTTCTTCAGTCTCACAGTCTGGCATACTCATGCATATTATATAACAGTTTCTCATTATGACAGGTAGGGAATTCAGCTGTTTTTTGAAAATGTAAAATTTCGGTCTAGATCTTATTAAATATGTGAGTTCGTTCCATACCTGTGGACCAAAGAATAAAAAGGAAGTCTGGCCACATGTTTTGGAGTTTTGTTTTGGAGTTTTAAGAATTAGATTATCAGAGGCTCTGGGCAGGATCTAAGGGCTCTGGGTGGATGATAAAGTTCAAGGAATTTTAAAGATAATAAGATGCAGTATAATTTGTACACTTAAAACAGAAAACGGCGGGGGCTCTCGTGGCTTAAAGGGGTTAAGGTGTTGGCCTCTCATTCAAAAGGTCCCGGGTTCGAATCAACGGGTAGCCGACCAAAAAAATTGCCTTCTCATAGATAGTCTCCCTATCCCCTTCCATTCCTGGCTCCACTAGCAAGGTTCTGTTGGCCTGCTTTTATTTTCAA
>NW_004797369.1:1404086-1405180 GCF_000002075.1 Aplysia californica
AGTAATTGGTATGTTGTTTCTATCAGGAATCTCGATAAAACTAAAGAATTGTAGGTCTTGGCCATAGCATTAAACTGCATTTTGATTATGCTGAAAGTGCTTCTTTGATAAAACTTTGACGGGGCGTAAAGATAAAAAATTCTCAAAATTTCGATGAAAGGAATGATCGGTGCATTAACATCAACTAAAAGTCTCTGGCTTACTATATTTACACTCTACTGGAATGGAGCAATAAATCTTGAGAGATGCAACAAATTAGAAGGTCTAGATTTATACTCTCCAAACAACGGTGCGCAATTAAAATAGTGCTCAGTATTGCGCGACAATGCGCGATAGTATCGAACGGAAGTACGACTTGAAATAAACAAACCTGGCGGATTTTCTAAAATTACAGAGACAGAAGGGTCGGCCTACAAAAGCGATCGGCGAAATAAAGAAATTTAGTTTGTTGCAGCAAAACAGTCTCCAAACTGAAAAAACGAAGGGCGTCATGATCTGGAGAATATTATTTTAAAGAATCTTTTGGCGTAAACCGCATGTCGATCGATGCAGCCATTAAAAAGCCTTTTGAATAGCAAAATTCGGCCACCACAAATAGATAATAGAGAAGTGGATTGCTTGTGACGACGACGGTATTCCCAAAAAATATTTTTTTTAAATCGTGACCTAAATATATCCCACTGGATATAGGCATATCACCGATAGAACCGTCGCCGGAGGGGTCAGAGTTTGATATGCCAAAGAGTTGTCTGAAGCATCTTATTCCGGTCTGCCGTTAAGGTCCATGATTCACATGAGAGTAGCAAACAGAAAATAAACATGGAGGAGGGATAAGGTTGATGAATGTTTTATGGGAAAGAATGAACAAACCACACCAGAGCACCCGCCAACCACCCACCTTCTTCTTCCACCAGATGCACAGCAGAGCGTAGCCTTCCCCTTTCCCTTCCACTTTCCCTCTTGCCTTGTTATATCACACACTTACCTTGTTATATCACACACTTACCTTGTTATATCACACACTTACCTTGTTATATCACACACTTGCCTTGTTATATCACACACTTACCTTGTTATATCACACACTTACCTTG
>NW_004797369.1:1405454-1407594 GCF_000002075.1 Aplysia californica
CTGGGATCTGTAAAAAAAAAAAAAAAAAAGAATGTGCGAGGCATTCGGATTTGGTGATGTCTTTTTACAATGGATTGAAACATTTATGAACGATGAAATGGCATGTGTAAAAAATAACGGATTTATATCAGCGGAATTTGAAGTACAGAGGGGAATCCGTCAAGGATGCTCACTATCACCTCTATTATTTATCCTTGCAGTAGAACCGTTGGCAATAAAAATAAGACAAGACCCTAACATCAAGGGAGTTAAAATGCCCAATTTAACATATTGTACTAAGATCAGACAGTATGCTGACGACACAACATTTTTACTGCGAGATATTATTGATTTCAGAGAAGTACTGTCAAAAATTAAACAATTTTCAAAATTTTCGGGATTGTGCTTAAACAAAGATAAATCTAGAGCATTCTGTCCAGGGAATCACAATTACTATGCTGATGAATATCATGGCTTAAAATTCTCTTCAAGATTATTTGTCCTAGGTACAGACTTCAGAAGTGACATGGCAGCCTGTGATGTCGACGACAACTGGGAATCTAAAATCCAATCACTGGAAAACATTTTTGGAATGTGGGCTAAAAGAGACCTGTACGTCCTAGGTAAGATCTTAATCATAAACACTTTTGGCCTTAATTTATTCATTTACCTTATGCAGAGTATTGGCATGCCGGAAGGAGTTATGCGACGCCTAAACACTTTATTCTTTAAATCTATTCGGAAAAAGAAATTCACAAATACTCGAGCATTGGAAAAGGTGAAACGTTAAATAATGTTTAATAATCCTGAGAAAGGCGGAATGAAAATGTGTAATCTGTTTGACACTCAGTACACTTTCTACCTTCAATGGGTGGAAAAACTGTTAAATAATGAAAAGGAGGGGGATGAGTGGGTTAAATTACCTTTGCACAGTCTGCAAAAGGTTGGTGGAAAAGCATGTTTTGAATGTAATGTTCCAATAAAAGCCTTCAAAGGATTGGATACCATCTACAATACTTTTTGGAAGAGAGTGGTCAACGTTTGGCTAACATTAAACTCCCCCGTAGAAAACAGGAGGCAATCAATTTTTAATCAGATCTTATACAAGAACAAATATATAACATATAAACGAACTCATTTATGGTTGCAACAGTGCATCAGACAAGGTATAATCCACGTCCGTGATGTCTGCTTGGGAAACAGGTTGATGTCATTCCAAGAGTTTTCAGAAATCTACGTAACTCTTCCAAATAAATGCATGATGTATAACGTCCTGGCTAACGCCATAACCCCTTTGAAATTAGAGCAGGAAATTGCAGGTAAAGAGGACGTAACTATGTCTTTCAGAGGTCAACGAGTTAGGGAGATTGGGAGGAAGAGTTTCGTACAGCTAATAAATAAGTGTCCAACCCCTCGTCCACGCCGTGGGAGATGGAAACAGGACAAAGTAGGGGATAGCTGGGTCTGGGTGAAGTACGGTGTGACTTTATGTCATTGAGGCGTTACGCTAGCCGTGAAGGCCGACCCGGGTCACCCTGAAACATTGCTGGCCAATGGGGCTCTGGTGAATCTGCGACTGGCTTAGCAGGCCGGCAGTGGATATTAATATTGCTCAAGAAAATATAAGGAGTCACAAACGGACTGATCAAAACGGAAAACGACCTGGCGAGGAAAACGGACAACGATCAAGAAAAAAGGAAAAATATGGGACCTGGAACATTTGCAGCTTGACAAACAAAGAACCTGAGATAGTGGAGTTCATGACCCAGAACAAGATCTCCATCATGGGCATTACAAACATCAGGAAAAAAAGGGACAGGTACAAAAGAGATCCACTCTAATTTTGTCCTCATTTGGAGTGGGGTAAGAAAAAAACAAAGAGCTGAACACGGTGTGGGTTTCATCATACACCCTGACAGAGCAAAGGAAATATTGAATACAGACTTCGTTTCTGAAAGACTCATCAAAATCAGCATTAGAGAGGGCAAAAAGACCACAAACTACATTCAGGTGTATGCACCGTGCAACGACTCCTACTCAGACGTAGAAAATGATTCTTTCTTCGGACAACTCTCGGACTTAATTAGCAGCATCCCAGACGAGGAAGACCTTTAAGTAATGGGACACTTCAACAGAAGAGTCGGAGAGAGAAGTTGTTTCT
>NW_004797369.1:1408511-1409425 GCF_000002075.1 Aplysia californica
GCTCTACACGAAGAGAAAGAAATAATAAAAAGATGGGAAGAATATTTTCAAGAACTACTAAACCCATCAGGAGTACAGGCACAAAACACACAGTGCCCCTTCACCGCCAACTACCCTGAGCACTCAGAACCTACCATTCTGGAAAGTGAAGTGAGAGAAGCACTGAAGACTAGCCCAAAGAACAAGGCAGCTGGAGACGATGGCATCACAACCGAAGCCATCCTTGCATGCGGTGAAACCGGAATACATTGGCTTACTATCATCTTCCAGAAAGCATGGAAAGAAAGAAAAGTACCAGCAGACTGGCAAAATGCGATAGTGGTGCCAATATGGAAGAAAAAGGGCAGCAAGAACGACTGCAACACCTATAGAGGCATATCTCTTCTCAGCCATGCGGGGAAAATGTATGCAAAGATCCTTGAGCGACGCACTCGCACAAATGCAGAACTTCTTCTCAGTGACGCCCAGTTTGGTTTTAGAAAAGGAAGAGGGTGCACTGATGCAATCTTCGCACTCTGACAACTGTGTGAGAAGGCTTTGGAATACGACAAAGATCTCCATCTCGTATTTGTGGATCAAGAAAAAGCCTTTGATCGAGGAAATAGAAACAAGCTATGGAAAATCTTAGAGCAGTACAACATCAAGGGCCAACTACTGGACAATATCAGGGTTATCTATGCCAACAGCAGAAGCGCAGTCCGCACTACCAGTGGAACATCTGGCTGGTTTCCAGTAACATCCGGAGTCCGACAGGGCTGCAATCTCTCCCCTCTGGTCTTCGTGATCTACATGGATCAGATTACAAAGGAGGCCAATCTAGACCCAGAGGGACTCAACGAACTCTTGTTTGCAGACGACCTGGCAATGATGAACAACAAGACCCAACTACAGGAGCATATGAACCACCTAAATGC
>NW_004797369.1:1431083-1431885 GCF_000002075.1 Aplysia californica
ACAAGGAATCTAGGTCAGTAGCGCGCAGGTGGCCTGATTATATGACCGTCTAGCCGGATACCCATTTCCACCTGGGTGAAGTGAGCAAACTTTGTGCAAAGTGCCTTTCCCAAGGAAACAACGTCTGGCCCCTGACGGGATTCGAACCCACGACCTTACGGTTGCGAGTCCGAGAGGCTATCACAAAAACTGTACGAAATTCTGACAACTTTTTACAGAGTACGTGCATAAAGTAGACACGGTGGAGTAAAAAAAACCCACAGAATGTAAATAACTCAAAACCCTCACAATGGCCATCTCTGTCAATTTGTCAAAATCCCGATTATTTAACTGATAGGCATGACTGTCTTCTACAAGAAATGAGAAAGAAAGGCAGACCAAAAAGAAACGGAAAGACAACTTAACGGAACGGGCAGGTTTAAAATTGGGTGAAGCCCTTTGAAAGGCTGAAAATAGAGACGGGTGGAGGAAAGTGGTTGCCTGATCACTTCTAGTTTGAGTGCTCCAACGGTCATCTAAGACTAATAAGTAAGTAAGCAGGCCTTAGTAATAGTTGTCTTCTGTCTTGTATTATTTCTGGGAGCAAAAGGATTCGGCTCTCGTTACGCTTGACTGCATGAAGAGACCACGATTCAGCGCTGTTCGCCGACGATTGCTCTAGAAATATACGCGTTAGTGCAAATCGGATCGGGTCGGAGGACTTTGTACGTAATGCGTACGTTCATGCGTGCGTGCGTGCGTGCGTGCGCGCGTATGTATGTATGTATGTATGTATGTATGTATGTATGTATGTATGTATGTA
>NW_004797369.1:1435069-1439184 GCF_000002075.1 Aplysia californica
TTCTTCTTCTTCTTCTTCTTCTTCTTCTTCTTCTTCTTCTTCTTCTTCTTCTTCTTCTTCTTCTTCTTCTTCTTCTTCTTCAATGCCACTATGCCACACACCGTTACACGCTTTTGACGTGTTTCCATTTTCCAGGTAAATAGGGGCCACACACTGTTAGGCCTATTTATAAAGATTTTGGAAAGCCCGACACACCTGACAGGAGCTACTAGTATAACCGCTACCCGCAAAGTGAAAGCTAGACTATCTAGATCTAGATCACCGCACTTCAAGTCTAAGAATCAACTCCAAGAAACCAGTACAGTGAAATTATTAGCGACTCACAGAGGTGTGTCAGGATTACTTTGTACGGTACCGACGATGTGCTAGATATATGAACGATATTTTCTTCGGCCCGTGCACGATAACTACATGTATTCGTAAAGTACGATTTGGGTCAGCAGAGAGAAAGAGCCCTAATCAGGAAGTTTCAATCGAGCTTGTCGCCATGTTCGTCTTGTTCACCCGTTTGTTCAACATGCAGCGAATATGGCGACGTGTGTTTCTGTTTGCTGCACTATTGTGGTTCGACGTTGTGGTTTCGACTGACTCTGGTGTGTGTGAGGAGCTGAAGGTTGAAGAAACGGTGCCGTGGTGTCGCCCATCACCCCAGGGGGAGCCCGTCACGTTATTCTGTAACAAACAAACCCAGACGGACGACAGGTAAAAAAACAGCGTTGACGATGATGATGATGATGATTATGATGATGATGATGATGATGATGATGATGATGAGTAACTCCTGAAGAAACATTTAATGCGAAACGTTGAGACTTTTAAGAATTTTTAAAAATGTTTAAATGCTCTGCATTTTTATGATAATGATAATGATGTTGATGATGATTTAACATTACTAGTAATAACCTATAGTAGTAGTAGTAGTAGTAGTAGTAGTAGTAGTAGTAGTAGTAGTAGTAGTAGTAGTAGTAGTAGTAGTAGTAGTAGTAGTAGTAGTAGCAGCAGCAACAGAAGCAGCAGAAGCAGCAGCAGCAGCAGCAGCAGTAGTAGTAGTAGTAGTAGTAGTAGTAGTAGTAGTAGTAGTAGTAGTAGTAGTAGTAGTAGTAGTAGTAGCAGTAGTAGTAGTAGTAGTAATAGTAGTAGTAGTAGTAATAATAATAATAGTAGTAGTAGTAGTAGTAGTAGTAGTAGTAGTAGTAGTAGTAGTAGTAGTAGCAGTAGTAGTAGTAGTAGTAATAGTAGTAGTAGTAGTAATAATAATAATAGTAGTAGTAGTAGTAGTAGTAGTAGTAGTAGTAGTAGTAGTAGTAGTAGTAGTAGTAGTAGTAGTAGTAGTAGTAGTAGTAGTATAAACCTCCTCCTACAATTATGCTACGTGTACATTTTTTTCGCGATTGCCAGACTGAATAGAAAAAAATCCTAATCATTACGTCTCTCTCTCTCTCTCTCTCTCTCTCTCTCTCTCTCTCTCTCTCTCTCTCTCTCTCTCTCTCTCTCTCTCTCTCTCTCTCTCTCTCTCTTTCTTTCTCTCCCCCTCTATCTCTTTCTCTCTCTTCCGCAGACAGAATTTCTCGCTTTCAAATCAGCGCTGGACCGTTTGTTCACACAAATATCACGGGCCGTCACGCACTAAGACGAGGTAGATCTAGCGCCCAAGTCTCGTTCTGACGTGAGATAGGGCAAATGAAACATCTTGGTAGTTGTTACACAATCTTTGATAACATCACGACTCTGCATTTCTATTGTTAGTAACTTTGTCACCGACATTCCGATGAATGATAATAATGAAATAATAAAGGGTGATACCTCTAGCTTAGGGGATCTAGTCAACTCGCGAGGGAAACCTCGGATGACAACAAATAGATGGCGGAAAAACATCATCTATGATCTATTTTGGGCTAATCACAGAGGTGTGCTAGGTGCTCTCAATAGCTTCAAGTCGCTCGGAAGGCCGCGAGGCCGTGTTTACGCTACATAAGACTAAGACTAAGACTAAATCTAAGTGACCGGCTCTGGGGGGGGGGCAGAAAAATGCCCGCGACCCGAGGTCGCAGAAATCCCGCGGTCCAGTAGCGTCAGCCTGAGGCTAGCCACCCGAGATGGGGCGACTGGCACCGGCCTGAACTGTATGCGGTAGTGATAGTAGTGTTGTTATCATCATATTACTACCCTTATTTGTATCATTATGAATAATACTCTTATCAATATTTCTGTCCTTAGACAGGTGTTCTGGGACAGAATTCCGAATGGTGAGGAAAACTACACAACCGTGTCCTTCTGTGGCTATAACATTGGAAGCCTTGACTGTTCAGACCACTATCCGAACTCCTCTAGTACTTCGATGACCCGCGACCCGACCGTGCCTAGGGGGATCAGAAGTTCGCTCACTCTGATTGCCCCCGGGGTCATGAACCGGAGTGAGATCTACTTCTGTACTGTCCTCGAGAAAAATGAGATGAAGGAGGTATGTAGCTGCCGGCTGGACCTATACCTCATGCCCGCCCAGCCCCATTGCAACGCCAAGAAGGTTGAAAGTCAAGATGGAGGTGGAGGTCGCGTGAGGGTGACGTGCGCTACCTCACGGATGTTTCCAGACGTTCGTTGCGAGCTGTTCCAGAAAAGGGACAATAGACAGGAGAAGAAAGTACAAACCCAAATCCACAGAAGGAAATGGAAGTCAGAGAAAGAACCGGCCAATTACCGTGCAGAATGCCAGGCCGAGATCGAGGTAGACTTGCCGGGACAATACCAGTTCAGAATGAGTATGTCTCCTGTACCAAAAGGAAAAACCAGCGAAAACATAAAGAACGTGTCGGGCACATATTCAGACCCTGTTAATTTCGATTTTCCAAAAGCCGAGGTCAGTCTTGTTCAGTTATCTTCTCTAAATACATATTATTGTCCTCATATGTCGGGAGACGCCATTGATTTCATTTGCATCGCGAGAGGCTTTAAAGGAAAGCCTCATTTTCAATGGAGAATTCAAAATCCTAAGCATCGGTCGGACGTTAAGAAACAAAGCAAAAGGGTAGAATCGCTCGGGAGGGGAGTTCACAAGGCCACGATTCAGTTCTCGCAAGAACTGTTGGCGTCTGTAACTGATGTCGATTGCATTGTTCAGGGCATATCTGAAATGATCAACGCGTCAGTGCAAGTTGAGAGGACAAGGCCGAAAGTATCGAAACCGTCATTGAGCTTTATTCAGCACCGACGTTACAGGCAAAGTTGTTTTGTGACCTCTGTTTCCATAACAGAATACGAGCATACAGAAATAGAATGTGTACCAAAAGCTGACGATGTAGAAACCTATCTGAGTTGTCGGCGATTGACCGTTGGCGATAGCCCTATCCAGTACAGGGAGGAGACCATCGGGATTGAAAAACCAGCCTCAGCTTTAGGGGGGTACGCGATAGCCATTGACGGACTAGCATTCGCTCCTATTAGCAACTGCACATGCTGGGCTAAAGAAAAGCATAGCGGGCTATGCTTTGAGCGCACTCTTTCTATGACTGTTGACGTCAGAGAAAATTACAACGGCTGGTCTAATCTTCCCGACGTCAGACAAAATAGCGCACCTTCTGCAAGCACATCCCAAAGTTACAAAGGCTTGTCTAACCTTTCCGTTATCATCATTGTGGCAGGGAGCGTTGCGGGAATTGTGCTGGCCATGTCAATGCTGGTGTGTGTCTGTCGCAGACGACGCCTCGCGGATGATTCAACAGTCGCAGATGGGGGTGACCAAGAAACCACAAGGTTTTTAATCCCCTATGTCCCTCATGAGAATGGAAACCAACCAACAACTAGCACAGAATCGCAGACTCCGCAATATGAAGAGTTTGAATTCGAAAGCCGAATCGAACCCCAGGTTTCCAGTGGCAATGGCGCCGCAGTGAGTCAGACATTTGTGAAGGAACCCCATGGATCCAGTGGCAATGGCGCCTCCGTGAGTCAGACATTTGTGAAGGAACCCCATGGATCCAGTGGCAATGGCGCCTCAGTGAGTCAGACATTTGTGAGGGAACCCCATGGATCCAGTGGCAATGGCGCCTCAGTGAGTCAGACATTTGTGAGGGAACCCCATGGATCCAGTGGCAATGGCGCCTCAGTGAGTCAGACAT
>NW_004797369.1:1439284-1441784 GCF_000002075.1 Aplysia californica
TAGAGAGAGAGAGGTGGTGTGCTTTCAGTATGAGAAAGATTCGACAATACTGTGGCTGCTTGCAAAGCAAGGAGTCTCAGCTTTCTTAGATCTAGGAAAGCTTCGGGAGGAGCCTATACAATTGGACTTTTCCTGCTAGCCTATATCACAATCTTCTATCACCGCAGATGCTCAACGCAAAAAGGTCCTATTTGGTTGGACTTTTCCTACTATAATCTTCTATCACCGCAGATGCTACAAATCTGACAACTTGATTTTTACTGATGCTAGAATGTTTCCCTTGTCGTTGCTCTGGGATATTATACACAACCTACGCACCGGCTATGTCTCCGAATGCTCGGGAAAATAAACTTGAACTCTATTTTTCCGAACGGTTTACTTCACGTTCTCGAGATTTGTTGGTTATTTGCGAATGAAGTGGTCCATGAGTGTGCGTGTGTGTGTGTGTGTGTGTGTGTGTGTGTATGTGTTACTTGTGCAGGCATCATGCCCCCCCCCCAACTCTCAATCCACACGATTTAAATATTTAGGTGTGCTGATTCGGCATTGCATGACAGCAGCCTCCTGCCCTTGGGGAGGGGGGGCACGTTCCCACAACAAACAAGACGGAAATCGTCGATAAAATAGAAGTAATTGCCTAACGTGAGAATCGACCTCACGTCTTCATCCGTGTGCACGGGGGAGAGCTTCGCGTTACTCAGTAGACCAGGACTAGCCCAGGGTCTGCGTGAGCCGAGTAAGGGGCTGTTCAAATATAATCTTACACCTGGAAGGGGGGGGTGTCTTTGGCTCCTGTAAGAAAAGTGTAAGAAAGGGGGGGGGGGTCTTGAACCAATGTAATATTACACTTTTGTGAGGTTAAAAAATAAAGGGGAAAAAGGGTTGCCTTGGTCAAGAAAGGCTGCATGACGTGCAGAGGCCACTAGGAATGTGGAAAATATTTTCCAAGTATTGCAGCGTTGAAGAGGCACTGGGCTTTACATAGGAAGAAATTATGGATGTGGAGGAAGAAGAGGAGGAAGAGGAGACAGAGCAGGAAGTTGGAACAGGACCCATATTTGGAAGACAGCTCAGTTGATGCCCCTGTTTTAAAAAATATCTTTGACATAGATCTAATGATGAACAGTGCCTTTGTTGATGATAACTCTTTTTGTTTTAAGCATAATGATCAGTAATAACAGATACAGTGGAATCCTGATAAAGTCAACTCTTCCTTTCAGTCAACACCTCACTGTGGTCCCGTTTCTTACCTTCTTTGTTTGAGTAATTGTGTTTCTGATACATGTACAGCCAACCGCTTGAGTGTTAACCTTGCGTAAAGTCAACAATTTGATGCTAAACTAAATCCCAAGATGAATTCGTTTTTAAGAAGAGATATTTGGTCGCTTTTAGGCACAAGGGGGCTATCCCGAAAAATACTGTTTTGAGAAAAATCGAAGGTAAAGTTTTTACCCATTGTTCAGTTTCTTTAAAAGACAAGGAGAGTTTTCTCTGTAACCAAACAAATATACACACCAATGAAACCAAACTTCTCCTATAGGTAGGGCAATGTCCACTTTGGTGTAGGATCAAGACGGTCAAAGTTTCTGGAAACCCCCGAAATCTGGGTTGGCCCGCTTGTGCTTAAAAGCAACCATTTAGGTCCTGAGCTGGTAATGTACACATCTCCAATTAATTTGTTCACTCATTACCTTTTGTTTTGGTGACAACTTCAGAATTATACTCACTGAAATTGAGCTAACATCTTGTTACCAGGTACTTTGTAATTTTGTAGCTGTCATCTTCAATTTTCAATGGAGTAGTAGTGCGATGGGTAAAACCAACCTTGCTCAAAGTCAACACTTTTTTTCGGTGATTTGTTTTATTTGTAATTAATGCGCTTTTGAAATTTACAGGAGTCTCAATTTTTTTCCTTATTAGTAAGAAAGAATGTATGCATTATTTTTCTTGAATGATCTACTCTGTTATTTCTTAGTAAATGTAGAACTGCATATTATTATGTGCATACGTATGATATCTGTGTATGTTCTGCGCAATTTACCGATCTTAAGATTGCGCTGTGCGTTTTAACGATCGTATAATTGAATCATTCTTGTGAGCTCTTCAGTTTCGTATCTAATTTTAATTTTAATTTTCATATTTTTGCACTTTTGAAAATATACGTGAATGTTCATTGATGTGAGTAAAAGAATACAAGATGAAAGTGAATTATACGATCGTTAAAATGTGCAGCGCAATCTTAAAATTGCCGCGCAATTATATGATCGTTGAAAATAAAATTGCGCCGATCTGTAAATTGCGCGGAACATATACATGTTCTTCATGAATATAATGTAAAGCGCAAGGAACAATGATTGTACATGTAACAAGGATTTGTGCGATATAAATGCCATATTATTAGTATTATAAGCGAACAATGTAATATTACGGGGAGGGGGGGGGGCAAATGTAAGAAAAGTGTAAAAATGGGAGGGGGGGTCAAAAAGTCCCCAAAAAATTG